>NC_138374.1:21678063-21736141 GCF_054177405.1 Leptonychotes weddellii | reverse complement strand
TTTTTTTTTTTTTTTTAAGATTTTATTTATTTGCGAGAGAGAGAATGAGAGACAGAGAGCATGAGAGGGAGGAGGGTCAGAGGGAGAAGCAGACTCCCCGCCGAGCAGGGAGCCCGATGCGGGACTCGATCCCGGGACTCCAGGATCATGACCTGAGCCGAAGGCAGTCGCTTAACCAACTGAGCCACCCAGGCGCCCTCTTGTGGTTTTCTTTGTCATCATCATTGTTGTTCTCATTGTCAGCATCATCGTCATCATCACTGTCATCATCGTCATCATTATCACTGTCATCGTCATCTTTATTGTCACCATTGGCATCATCTCGATCATCATTGTCATCATCATCATCATCACTGTCATCATCATCACTATCGTCACTCATCATTATCGTCATCATTGTCATCATCTAGTCATCATTGTCATCACCATTGTCATCATCATCATCTAGTCATCATTATCATTGTCATCATTGCTGTGATCATCATCTAGTCACCATATTCAGTCAGGGTGAGTTTATTTGGCAATCGGAGTAGAAAGAGTCCTGAATGCAGTATCCAGAGTCCTAAGGTGTTCAAGATCACTGTGATTTTGGGCGCCTGGGTGGCTCAGTTGGTTAAGCGACTGCCTTTGGCTCAGGTCATGATCCTGGAGTCCCGGGATCGAGTCCCACATTGGGCTCCCTGCTCGGCAGGGAGTCTGCTTCTCCCTCTGACCCTCCCCCCTCTCATGCTGTTTCTCTCTCTCAAGTAAATAAATAAATAAAATCTTTAAAAAAAAAAAACAACTGGCCTTTCTTCTTAAAAAAAAAAAAAAAAAAAGATCACTGTGATTTGTAAATAATCTGTAACTGCCAGATGCCTCCTGTGCCTTAAGAAAGCAGGCGACACTAGAGTTCTCCTTTGGGCCATTAGAAGTTTCACAAAAACTCTAGAACCATGGGGGTGCCTGGGTGGCTCAGTCGTTAAGTGTCTGCCTTCAGCTCAGGTCATGATCCCAGTGTCCTGGGATCGAGCCCCACATCAGGCTCCCTGCTCAGCGGGAAGCCTGCTTCTCCCTCTCACGCTCCCCCTGCTTGTGTTCCCTCTCTCACTGTGTCTCTCTCTGTCAAATAAATAAATAAAATCTTAAAAAAAAAAAAAACTCTAAAACCATAACCACAACAGGCAGGAATGGAAGCTACCTTTTTCGATTCGTTGATTTTGTTTTTGGTACTTACCATGTCTCAAGAGCCTTACAGGCATTTGCAGCAGTGTGGATGTCCCGCACACGGGTTAGCCCCACTCCTCAATCAAGGAAAAGGCGGCTTATGGAAGCTAAATAACTTTTCAAAGTTTCCTGGAATCTGCTTGTTTTTACTTATTTGCATCAGAGAATTAATGTTATTATTCAAAATAAATAGCTCCTGGGTATTTCTCTAAGAGAAGGCCTGAGGAGCTGATTCGCTTTTTGTTCACGATTTTAATGCACTTTTTCAAATTTTGACAACATGTATATTACCCAAAGGGATGGAAGTTGAGTGAATCATGGGAAGTTTCTTTCTCTGAGGTGGCAAGAGGCAAGATGGCTAGGATAGTTTGAATATTTAGTAATCTCAAAGGCAAACCATTACCATAAGTCACAATATTATTCAACATAACAAAAAAGTTTAGGTTTTTGTTCTCCACTTCCTGGAACTTCAGGGAGTGCCTGACACTTGCAGCTTCATGTACACCTTGACCCACTACAAAAAGGAATGAATCAGTCAGTCTAAGACCACCCCTTCTTGCTATATGAGACCTTTGGCCCAACATCTGCTACATGGGAAGGCGTGAAGGCTGGATGCACTAGGGAGATGTTTGCACCTTCCCTAAAGGGTCTTCCAGTGCTAGAGCTAATTCCAACAGGGCCAGATATTTCTAAAGTTACTGAGTAGATCCCTCTATTCACATGCAGGGAACAAAGCCTTTGACTTTTAACTTTTCTAAGTGAAGCAGTGACTACACCGGGTCTTCGAAATACACTAGGAAGACATTTGACATTTAGAAATACTTTAATCATCAGGGTAATGATTGACTCTCAACCGCTGGGGAAATCACTCTCTAATTTTCTTACAGAGTTATCCAAATGAGTTCTTCATTCAATCTGGTCTTCCTAATTTTTCATTTGAGAACATTTCAAAGGAAAGGATAGAAAATACAAGTTCAAGGATATGGATTAATCAAAGTTAATCCATTAACATGTGATTATATAGTGCTTTCCATGAGCTTTGCCTACCTAAAAGACCATGTATAGTTTTTACTCCCTTTCCAGGAATTCACTTCTCCATCTTAGCTGAACACAAAGGCTGCCTCCTCCTTTAAGTCCTTCTTGGTTATTCGAGCTCAGACATGTTTTTGTTTTTGTCTTTTTCTTGTCTGCACACCCAAAGTACTTCAAGAAATTAAACAGTGATGTAATTTTGGAATATGACTACTAAGAGAACCTGTAATACGGCCTTTTGATTCTCCACAGTCAAACAGAACATTACCTGTTATTATTTGAAGATATGAGAGAGGCTGAGTGTTAAATTTCCTCCTATTTTCATAACAAAGAGATAATGTTTATTTATCTTTTAAAATGGATCCAACAATGTGGTAAGCATTTTCATACATGATCTCATCTAATCCTGACGACAGTCCTTGGAGGCAAATGCTGACTTATGGGCATCTCACAGATGAAGAGCCGTGCTACTTAGTCAAGGGTGATCAGCAAGTAGCAGGTTCAGGATTTGAACTCAGCCCATTCTAGCTTCAGAGGCCTCGCTCTCAAACACCATGCTACGCTCAAGAGATCTGACCTTCAGGCATCTGGAGTTATTATTAAAAGCAAATGAAAAGGCCACAGGTGTTGGAAGCCTAGTTTGGGATTCAAGTTAAATGACAAATATCTTTCAGTTTCATCTTTGAATCTCCATGACTGTATCCGGCCTCATTTTAGGATAATGTCCAAAGCCCGAATTTGAGAACTTTCACAAATGTGAGGTTCTTGGTGTCCCCTGCTCACCTTTGACACCCAGAGTCCCTTGTCACCCTCAGTCACTTCCATCTGGTGGCCAGGCCTACCTGGTAATTTATTCTCCCCATTCCCCCCGTTCTAGGTTCTCACCAGACATTGGACACCATAGCACTTACTATCATGTCTCTGTGTTTTGAAAAATAAAAACATTGAGACTTCTAATGTATGAGTCCAGCTAAAGACTGCAAGGCCCCTGAATTTTAAAGTGGATTTGAAAAATTCATTTTAGAGTTGCTTTCCTGTTAAATTGGACCTTTCGTTCCATGCTGGGCAGCAGCAAGCAGGGGGAGAGCCAAGAAGTAGGATGAGTTTGGCACAATAGCTCACCTGCTGTGGGCCAAGGTTTAGGTAGGTTTTGATTTTGTTTGGGGTGGCCTTGAGTACTCTTGGTTCTTTTTTTTTTTTTTTTCAAAGTGTCCAAATTTGAGAGTGAATAGTAAATAGGGGAAAATGAGCCTTGGCGGGGGGAGTACAAGCAGATGTCCTCCTGTGTGTACCTTTGATTCGCAGTGTAAGGAGCTTTCTGAGACCCTGGCTGGCAAGAAGGAAGCAGGTTGTCATGTCAACACTTGTGGTTTCTTCCTATGTGTTTACTACAGCTTTTCGCTGGGTTTTAGTGCCTTATTCTAGGAGAAAATTGCTAAGGCTTTGTGGGTCCAAGAGTATTCCTGGTGGGCAGGGCATGGGCTGCCCGGCCCAGCCTGGGCTCCTTGCCTTCCCTCGCCCTCTCGGCCAGAAGTGGAGAGCTAGGCCACTCCTGTCTCTCTCTGCGAACAGAGACAAAGAGGAAGGCACGGGCAGGCTGTACTTACAGAATGGCAAACAATCTGGTCTTGCTAATGGGTCAGGGAAGAGGGGGACGAGGGTCTGTCTCTTCTCTGGAGAGGTAGGTAGGAACCAAATTACAGAGTAGAGATAGGGAATGAGCAGCTCCTAGGGGGTATTTGGATGTAGGCTTGTTTTGTTTGGCTATACAGTGTTTGGCCTGCACCCTGTTTTAAATTTAAAATAGCTGTCCATTTTTTTAAGATGTTATTTATTTGTTTGAGAGAGAGAGAGTGCACGCACATGACCCAGGGAGGAGCAGAGGGAAAGGGACAAGCCAACTCCGCACTGAGCACGATGTGGGGTTCGATCCCACAACCCTGAGATCATGACCTGAGCCAAAATCAAGAGTCAGACACTTAACCAACTGAGCCACCCAGGCGCCCCTAGCTGTCCATTTTTTAAAAAATCAGGCAACTTCACCTTAAAAGAATAGGGACAGTTAGATTTATAAAACACAGAACGTCTTACTCCTGCATGTCAACGATCAATGGACACTGAGGAGCAGCTTCTCCTTGAAGAGTCCAGTGTTGGCCATTTTGCTGCAGTCCCCAGCACTCCTAGGTGATCCCTGACACCGAGGCTGTGCACCAGCTGCCATTTGTCATATTCATCCAGCTCATTTTACTCCTACACAGGATTTGTCTGGCTCCTTAGGCATTTGATTTTATTAGGCTTCTTGTAAAAAGCCTTCCGTTCTATAGAAAGACATTTGGGCTTTGTCCCAGGGCCCTCAGAGCTGTTTGAAAGCCAGGAGAGATGAGCTCAGGTTTGGGTTTTAGAAATGACTCTGTTCCTTGCCTCGGGCCCATGCAGTGTCCAGTCCATCACGCGTGTGTAGGCTAGTCGTGAGATAGATGCAACAGGCCACACGGGTGAGAAGGCCTCGCCCCAGGCAATCAGCAGGGCTTGTGGAGAGAAGGGGAGAGACTCTGGAAGCACTTCAGGGGCAGAATTATCAGGGCTAGGAACCACCTGGATTATATGGCACATGGAGGAAAGAAAAGGGAAGAGGCTTGCGCTTGTGGGCAGATGATGCGAGCGACCGCTAACGGAGAGAAGGAAGTGGATGTTTGACGTGTTCCGAGTAAGAATACCAACAAAAATAGACTGTGTTCAGCTCTGGACACTCAGGAAGTTGGAATATAGCCCATAATGAATTCATTTCTTACCCAAATGTGTTTCTTTGTTAAATTAGTCTCATGTGTATAAATAAATGTGTGGAATAGCTGGCTACAAATAATGTGATCAGCCCCCTCCTAGTCAGCAGGTACACTTGTCTTGCTCCCTGCTCTATTCCTAGTACCTGAGCAGTCCCCGGTACATTGTGTGTGTACAAGAAGGGCTCGGTGAAGCCACCAGTAAATTAATTAATTAAAGATAAAAGGGGATAATTTAAAGTACTCATGGTTTAAACTCAATTGTTATAAATTTTTGCTTAGTTAAGGCTTTTGCCTTTATCTCTGCTGCCTGCGAGCTGCACATGATACCTGTGCACACCTGGGCACACATTCCAAGGAACAATCGCATGAGATGCATATAGTGATGAACGTGGTTTTAGGTGATAACAGAGACTTCTCTGCTTTTTATACTAAAATGATTCCTAACTTTTCACTATTTTTAAATACTGTTCAATTAAAACCATTTTATTTTATTTTATTAATTTTTAAAAGATTTTTATTTGAGAGAGAGAGAGAGATCATGAGAGAGAACGGGGGTGGGGGGCAGGGAGAGAGAGAAGCAGACTCCCCGATGAGCAGAGAGCCCGATGCGGGGCTTGATTCCAGGACCCCGGGATCATGACCTGAGCCAAAGGCAGACGCTTAACCGACTGAGCCACCCACGTGCCCCAGTAAAAACCATTTTAAAAGCCAATGTACATACAGGTTTCTTCACAGAGACTTACCTGTAGTTTTTCCTTAAGGAGCAAATAACTGAGTGGATTGTCTTTCTTGGATGACCCTGTGATCAGAATGAGAATGCATTTTATAGTCAAAAATTTTTCCCATTCAGCTACAGCTTCTGCCATCATGTTCCTGGGTTGCTTGAGGGGGGCTGTTCACCTGCTGAGATCTTCAGAAGATCTGACAAGTAATCATACAAGTTTTATAGATTTTATATAAGTAATAGGTGAATACATTCTAATTATAAAAATAATAAAGATGTATATAATATAAAAAGCAAAGGTCCCACTTCAACACTACCTCTTCGAGTCCATTCTTTTCCTCCACAAGTAATCATAGCTAATTTTTTATGGGTTCCTTTAAAACTTTTTTCTATGCACAGGGGCACCTGGGTGGCTCAGTCGGTTAGGCGTCTGACTCTTGATTTTAGCTCAGATCATGATCTTGGGGTTGTGGGATTGAGCCCCGAGTTGGGCTCCGTGCTCAGTGTGGAGTCAGCTTGAGATTCTCTCCCTCTCCCTCTGCCTTTCCCCTGCTCTCTCTACTTTCAAATAAATAGATAGATAAATAAGTAAGTAAGTAAATAAGTAAGTAAAATCTTAAAAAAAACCTTTTTTCTATGCACTGTGGCACAAACCTATACATTTATAAAGACAAAGCTTTTGGGGACCTGAATTGTGTCATGCTATCATATTGGCAAATATTTTGTCAAAGGTTATTTGGAAAGGAACAGGGACCTTAGAGAAATCAGCATGTGAATGTTTCTCTATTTAATTCTTTTAATTGCAGCTAGCCCTCTGTAATATGTGCACCTTGGTTTATTGAAATGTTCAGGGACATTTAGTCTCTTTCTGATTTTTCACTGCTGTGAACAATGCCACAGTGAGCATCCTTGCTCTTGACTCTTTGGGAAAATATATGAGTATTTCTCTAGAAGACATTGCTTGCATTAAAATTGCTGGTTTGAGGTATGCGCATTTGAAATTCTGATAGATATTTCCAGTTTGTTCTTCCAAAAAGCTACACCAGTTTACCCTTTTGCCAGTAGGATGTAAGATTTACTCTTTCCCCACTCCCATGCCTCATCTAGATATTGCCATTTTTAAAATTATTACAACTCTTGTGAAAGTGAGTGAAATCTTGTTGTTTTAAACTGCATCATTGATTTCCCAAGAGGTAGAGCCTTGGGTACTGTTGAGAGCTTTGTCACCATATTTGCCCTTGTGTCTAAGTGCTGCTCTCCCTTTTCAGATGCTCACTACCTCACCTGCAGGATCCAGGAATGTGCCGAGACCACTCGCAGTGGGCCTTTTGCCCGCTCCATTGACATCAGTTCCCTGGTTGTTCAGGATGAATATATCTTCATTCAGGTGAGTCCAGAAAATGCAGTCAGTGGTAGAGAGGGGATGCTCAGGTGATGTCAGGAAAATGAGGGTGGCTTTCGTGCGGTTATGAAGATGTGGAGCTGGGGTGCGGTCCCTCCTTTGCTGCTCTGGCGACCCGTTCTCTGGGGGGATCCAAGACTTCTGGTGAAAGAGAAAGGTGTTATGGGTCAGTATCATGTACAGAGGTCTTCAGTGGCCCACTGAATCCTCAGTTGGATTGCTGTTTTATTATACCAAAATGGGTCTGGAAATGACTAGGATGTGGTCTAGGGTTTGGAGGTTACTTAGAGCCACATCTCCCATGGGATCTGACTTTAAGTAGTTTATCAAAGCTCCATTCCATCTCTGTCCAAAGTGACCTGTCTAACTTGGGAATGAGAATCTCTAAGAACTGAAGCATCTCTAGGATTTTCTTTCTAGAACAATCTAGAACTCACTGAATTTTGCCCTCCCTTTCCAGTTCTGACTACTCCCTGATATGTCCCGAGTCCAAAATCCTACACTCCCAAGAACTCTGACTCACAGAGAAAGCTAGGTGTGATTCACATTTATAGACAGGCAAGGGAAGCCTTGTGTTAGGTGTTGAGTTTCCCTGGAAGGAAATGCAAAGAGCGAAAATGAGGAAAAACAAAAGGTAAAAGGTGATGTTCCACCAAGTGACTTACTGTGTGTGTGTGTGTGAAATCAAACTTGACCTTTGACAGCAGCTTTGATTTCCCCCACTCTGCCTTCCCACCCTTATGCTGTCCATTCCTTTGCAAACTGTTTTCTATAGGAACCTTGATCTTTGGAATCTTCTGGAGTTTGGTCAGACCTAAGCACCTGAATGACTTTCTCTGCCCTACTCCTGGTCTCTTAGTCCAGCTCAGCCCCACTTCCCTTTAGCTGGGGATGCCTCTCTTCCTCTGAACCCTTGCAGCTCTTCTTATCTGCCAGTCCTCTAGCACATGGGCCACTAGGAATTGTTACTTAAATCTTAGTGGATTTGTCTTCTTTCTAAATTGCATTTTATACCCTCTGAGGATAGGGAGAATTACTCCTCATCCTTGGCCCTAACAAGAAGCCTTTGCAAATGCAGGATGCTCACTGACTACTTGTTGTATTGATAAATTGTAGACGGAGGAGCTGCTTCTTTTAAAAAATTAGTTGTGTAGA
Source organism: Leptonychotes weddellii (assembly GCF_054177405.1). Taxonomy (NCBI): domain Eukaryota; kingdom Metazoa; phylum Chordata; class Mammalia; order Carnivora; family Phocidae; genus Leptonychotes; species Leptonychotes weddellii. The sequence continues at coordinate 21,727,839 of NC_138374.1, read as the reverse complement.
CTTTTGAGGCCTTGTAAAATACAGGAAAAGTAGCCAACCATTCAAAAACCAGCTTGAAAAAGGGATGGAAAGAGAGGTCTTTGTGGCTCAAGAAAATCCCTGTTTCTTAGTTTGAGTAAAAGCCAAAATCTTCAGAATTTTTTTTCCTACATCTTGGCAGGTCATTGGCGCTATTATTTCCTTAATCATGAGTATGTATTGAACACCTACAATGCAAAATAAACAGTATTAGGCATAACTCTTGGTTTTCTCTAGCTTTGGCCCTTGGCCTTCTTCTCTCTGCACCTGGTACTTGCTGTCTGGGAGATCCTGTGGTCTTAAGTGCCGCCTCCATGTCCTGATGACTCTCAAGTCAGGGAGTTGTAACCTCTGCCCTATACTGCAGATCTTTATGTCTAATAGTCATCCTGGTGTCTCAACTTGGATGTTGCACAGCTAAAATAAAATCAACGTGTCCCCCTTGAACCTGACACACTGGTGGCGCTCGAGGTAGAAAACTACAGGTTTGTCTATGTCCCCAAATTCAGGGAATCCAAGCTCCTGCTCTTATCACCCTTAGTTATTTCTCAGATGTTTCCTTTCATTCCATTCCCATTGCATGGTCCCAGTTTGAGGCTTTATTATTTCTTTATCTCTATTTAATTGCTTTCAAGATAGAAGCACAGAGATGATTTGTGAATTTACCAATCTGATTGCCCTTTCCTTAATGCTAATACTGCACATAATGATGAACATGGCAGAATCGTTTCTGGGAAACATGACTTAGAATTTAAAATGTTCAGATTTTTTAAAATTCATTTTTCCTTTTATTGCATAAAGTTTTCTGTAACTCTGCCGGCAGACATCCAGGTTTTTTTTTCTAACTATTCTGAGATATCTTTTATTATTATTAGACTGGAAGCCAGTAGAAGTTTTTTCTTTCATAAGCATCCATTTTTATTTTGTTTCAAAGAGATATGAGTTCCCATTAATCAATAAAGTTTTATTGATTTCCTGCTACATTTCAGGCCCTTGTTCTAAGAGCTGGGGATAAGACAATGAACATAATAAAGTTCCTGCTCAAGTGGTGTTTATATTCTAGTGGGAGGCAGGAAAAACATGTATATATATACATATATATCCATATATATGTGTATATATATACACATAAGTAGATGTGAAAGACTGTAAAGAGTAGTGATTGAGGGCGCCTGGGTGGCTCAGTCGTTAAGCGTCTGCCTTCGGCTCAGGTCATGATCCCAGGGTCTTGGGATCGAGTCCCACATCGGGCTCCCTGCTCCGCGGGAAGCCTGCTTCTCCCTCTCCCACTCCCCCTGCTTGTGTTCCTGCTCTCACTATGTCTCTCTCTGTCAAATAAATAAATAAAATCTTAAAAAAAAAAAAAGTAGTGATTGAGATCCTAAAGTTTGAAATCCGATGGCCAACATTTATTCTGACCTCTGCAGGCTACACTTTAGCTGGGTGACCTTGAGCTGTGCTTCATTTGACTCATCTATAAAAAGAGGGTAACTACAGTACTCACTTCATGGGTTGCTGGGCAGATTCTATTTGTTAATTACATCTGTAAAGTGCCAAAACAATGCTATTTAAATGTTGCTCTCTATCTTTCTATCTATCTTGTGCTATCATCTGTTTATCTTTTTACAAAATATATCAGGCAATGATAATGCTCTGGCTGAAAATTCCTGAGGAATGTGAATGTTAGGTACCTGTAGGTGTTGTTTTATTTAGGATGACCTGAAAAGGCCTCATTCGGTGAGTGGCGAACCAGGAGTGGGTGGCAGAAGTCAGCAGTCAGAGGGGGACATAAAGCCAGGTGTGTTGGGCCTTGTACTTTCTTGAGCCCCATATGAGGATGTGGGGTGAACAGGTAGAGATTTGAGACTGACTTTTGGAGCAGAGGTGGTGGGGAGGCCAGGGCTGAGGATATAGGTTGGAAGGACGTCAGCATATTGATGTTATTTTTGAATTGCAAAATTGAAGTCACCAAGGGAGTAAGTACAGACAGAAAAGAGAAACAGTGCAAAGACTAGGGCACAGGGCACTCTAATATTAGGGTGATGAGAAGGAAGGAGTAAACGAGACCTTGTCACAGAGTTTAGAGATAGCCACAGGATAGACCTAGGGTACTAGATCCCACAGGACCCTGAAGGCTGTTTTAAGATTGTTTTTTGTAACCATGAGAGAGATGGGAAGCATGGAATAACAATGCTCCAAATAATGCAAAAGGCCAATACTCTTGAGAAAAACATGGAATTTCATCAACCACCAAATAAACACAGATGAAATGCTATTATTTGCAACTATAATTTGGCTAAGTTTAAAACACAGTAAAAGCATGGCAGTGGGTTACACATGAACAACTGTGCCTACAACAGGTACAGATGTGTGTCATTCGGCCAGCAGTAGCTAATGAGTTCTTTCCTTCTCATAGGTGAGATTGGCCTTCGGCATTGATCAGTATGATAGCCTGGCTTAGTTCTGACAGTGTATGCCTAGTCTTTAGTTAAAATTGCTTTTTTAAAAAAACTCATTATATGGTGATTTCCTTGCTTTCCTGATGCTGTATTTCTTTGATAATTTTGAATATTTGTTCTAGCTACTTAACTTGATGAATTTAACAGAGAATCTTCTATTTTTGGATTATATCTATTGATTTCCTCTTGTGCACAATGATACAATTTATGGATTTCCACACATTTCTCTTTCCTCCCCTCTCTCTTAAATTCGTCCCCTGGTTTTGGATGGTTGTATTATCTCTTTATTTGCTTTTCTATCTTAAAATATAATTCTGTTAGACTTAAATATTTTATGAAGCATGGCTGAACAAAGGTAGAAAAAAATAGCCTGTGTTTATGACCTGTATCCAACTCCAGTTTTGTTAATTAAATCGTTCAGAGCATTCACATTCTTCTGTGAACCATTATTCCTGCATTTATTTTGATTTTAGTTTTACAGGTAAATCTAGGCCCTTTACGTACAGGTTTCCTATTTGTTTCTTGGTTGTCTTCAGTTTGTCCTTTAGTAAAGTTTTCAAGAAAGGTGAGTTCTTGAATGTTGAAAATATGTTTGTCTCTCCCTCTAGGCTATAAAATGTGTGTCATTTGCTTTCCATGAGACCTTTGCTCTATTAATTTATTGAATCTTACTGTGTCAGGCCAGCCTGATATTTTCCCTTTTAGGTGTCCTATTTTTTTTTTGCCCTTGATACCTAAAAGTCCTTTTAAAAATATATATTTGAATACTGTTTACTTTGTTAGTAGATGTTTTGCAGTTGGTCATACTGTGTCAGTTCTTTTTCCTGAAATGTAAGTCTCATTCAGTTGGTTCAATTTCCGCTTCCTTTCTAATTTCTCAAAAGTTTCTGATTTATATTTTGAAATATGTATTGTATTTCAGTTTCATTATTTTGGTTCTCATCCTCCAGGACACTTAGGATGTGTACAATAGGCAGGAAAAGCAAAGGGGAGTCATCATTTCTTCCCTTCTAATCAGTTTTGACTCCCTGAGCAAAGTGATATTAAAAAAAAAAAAAAAAAGTCTTACCCACATTGTTCATGAACGAGTAGTTAGCAGTGTCCAGGCTCCTTTTTACATTTTTTGCTATTATTGTTGAACTTCTTTCCTGAACTTTGCCAGCTTATATTTTATGACTTTTTGTTGTCTCAACATATCTACCCTTAGCTCTTGTATTTCTACTTTGAATTCTTCTCATACAGAGGTGATCTCCTCATCATACAGATTATTCTTAATCATAGCAGTGTGGTCACAATTTTCATTTGCTTCATGGGAGCAGTTTTTATTTTTCTGTTCCTTTCCCCCTCTTATTTTGCTGTATTATTTTATAATTCCTGTGCTGTTTTCTTTTATCTTTATGTTTTTAATTATTATTTGTTTTTTTCATGACATGAGCTCTTCCTGGACAGACTGTTTGAGGAGGTTCCTCTTGGTGATAGACCAGAGCTCTGTTTCAGCATAACAAGAATCTTCTTTGTTTCTCAGTGAGGTTCCATATAACTCAGATAGTTTGTCTGTGAATGGGTTCTTCGCATAAGGTAAAACTGCCTGGTGGCTTCTTTATCCAGCCACACCTCTCCAGCTTCTTGAAACTGCTCAGTTCCCAGAATAGACCCACTGCCAATTCCTGGGCCACAGTCCCTTGGCCAAATAATAGATTGGAGGGAAATACCACCTACCCAGATGCCCTGATACCTTCCTTGTGCAGATAGCCCTCCAGTCCAAATAATAGATTGTTAGTTTTGCTCCTTGGGAAATGTCATCTTTAGAGAATGCTATTTCTGTGGCTTGATCCGAGGTTTATAGCTGTAGGCATTTTTGCCCTGGTGCCTGTCTGTAACCTGTTTGTTCTTCACTGAATTTGGCTTCCTTTCCATATATATTGTGTTTCAGGGTTATATTTTCATTGAGTATAGAGTTTGTACTTTTATTTCTTGTTTTTCTTGTTGCTCCAAGGTGATTTATGAGAGGAAAAAGGAAGCACCATTATTACTTGGCTATTTAAAACCATTTATAAACCTTTATCATATATTTTCTGAAATGTCGCAATAGCTTGCTAACTGATTTTCTTGTTCCTAGACCTGCAACCCCCACCCCCAATCCATTTGCAGCACTACTTCCAAAGTAATTTATTTAAAACAAAAATCAATGTCCCTGCCTTCAGCGGCTGCTCATCACCTATAGGTTAAAATCTAATTTCCTTAACATTGCCTACAAGGTCCTTCATGATCTGGGTCCTGCATACTCCATCACCCTCATGGGAATTCCTTAGCCACTGTGGCTCCCTGTATACCTCTCTTGTTATATTTTAACCTTCCATAAACACTAAACCTGTTCAGTGTCCATACACACACGATGTCATTTGTTGCCTAACATGCCTTTCTTACATGAAAAACCTGCTTGGAATGTCCCTTTACTAGATAAACTCATCCTTAGATTCAATTTAGGCATTGCTATCTGTAGAAAGTCTTCCCTGACATCCTCAATAGGGGTTGCACGAAGCTTCTTTGCTGACTACTTACCCATAGGTATTATGTCTCCCCAGCCAGGTCTGTAAACTTTAAGAGGAACAGGACTATGTCTTATCTATTATTGTTTCTCCTGCACTTAGCATAATGACTGGTACTCAATAAATGTTTGTTGAACTGAACTGAACTGAGAAGATAAGACACCATCCTTTTTCTCAGGGAATGCAGTTAGTTATCTTTTTAAAGCAAGGGAATCTTGTTTCTCCAACTAACAATATAAGACAACTTAGGGTAATTGGCAGTTGTTCACCGCATAAGAAATGACCATATGTAGAATGTCTCTGCATTTTTATAAAACTGCTGTCCGACAATTATCCATTATGCTATTCAGTACCGTTTTTATATTCATTCATTTAAATATATTAAAATACAATCAGCCCAGTGGGGAACACAGACAGCTAAACAATTATAATGTGGCGTGATGAGAGCTGTATTAGTGCAAAGCAGATGTTGCTCTTGGAGTAAGCAAGAATAGCTTTGGGAGGAGGGTTAGTACAAGCTTCCCGACAAGGGAGACTAGGAGTACCAGTTAGGTAGGTGAAGGAGAAAGAGCATTCCAGGCAGAAGGGAGGCAGACATAAAGTTAAAAAAGTGAGAGAACATAACGTACTGGGACCTTTATCCAGGGACAGGTGTAGTTGTGGGAGGGAGTGAAGTGGCAGGAAAATCAAGTAGAAGGTTGTCCAGGTGAGGTGAACCTTTTCTATTTCCTTTCATGAAATCTGGGTAACTTCGTGTTTCTCTCTTTACAGTGCTAAGAAGCTCAGAACTAATTTTTTGTCCATTATAGCAGCTTCCCTGCAGCTAGCTGTGTGGTATTATTCTTCCTTTCTCCTATTGGCCATTTGTGATCACGTGGCTGCTTTCTTTTACCTATTTATTTTTTGTTGTTGTTTATTGCTTTTTTTTAAATCATTGGAAGCCATCTCAGAGAAATTTCTGAAATCAGTGTGAATTTTTAATCTTTTTTGGAGGGTCTAAGTTTTGAAAATTGAAATGGGGATCAGGAAAGGCTTTATGGAGAAGGTCAGATTTGTACTGCAACGATTAATATCTATCTCAGAAGCAAGGAAAAGGCAGGGATTCCTCATTCTGTTCATTGAAATAAAGCTGCCTCAGAAGGCTTTTGTGAAGGTAGAAAATCCTCAGACCAATAGTAGCTTCTCCTCCAGGGTTTAGACCCACAGATTTATATCTGTGCAAGGAAGGTATCAGGGCATCTGGGTAGCTGGTATTTCCCTCCCCTGCCAGCAATTTACTAAAGAATGATCTCAAGAGAAGAAGCTGTCATGTGTCAAGGCTCAGGTCCAGCCTGCCCCTCGTGGGTGACATCTCCAGGGAGCTCCGCTAAGGCAGAGCTGGTCGCTGAGGACTGTGTGTTTTCTGAAGGATGCTTGCAGTGGCTCCAGGGTTTGGCTTTTAAATGGGAACCTTGTAGAGCCACTTGATTTTCTTCTTTGCCTACAGTCTGAGCAGCTGAATAATAGCTGGGTGGGCATAAAGGGCTCTGGTGGCTTTGGTTTTTCATAATTTTAAGGGATTTATCCACTTGAATTTTCTGGTTTTGTGGAGTATTGATATCCCTTATTTTGTTTTAGTGCCATCAGACACCTACAACTGAGGAAAAATCTTATAGAAAAGGATGCCAGTCGATCCCCTCAGTCTTTCCAGCCTTTTTTGCCAAATGTGTTTTTTGGCAGTTTTTACATTGATTATTAGGGAACTTGTCTCAGGAGCTACCGAAAAATGGAAGGTCTCTGGCGCTCTTAACCCCAACTTGAATAGAGTCACTTAGCTTTTGTTTGCTCTGCATGTCAGGGTTCTTAATACCTTTTTCATTTAACAAAAACCATCTGCCGCTAAGACATGTTTGAAAACCACTGACTTTCTGTAGCACCGTTGGCTCCATGGGTCAATGGTCAGATGTTTTTGTGTGTGGACAACTGAACCACCAGGGATTCAGGTGACACACAGTCCCATTTCCTTTCTCTGCAAATTAATAAATAATACGTATGTGTGTAAGGCATACTTATTTACCCATGAGTGAGTCATACACAAATGTATATGTGTTTGAGAGTAAAGTTTAAATAACCAAAAACCCAGGTAACCTCTTCATAATAAACTTCCCATAACATTCATTTTGCATAAAAAAATTCACCCTCAAAAAAATTTGCCCTTCTAAAGGAAAGCTCCTCATGCCCAGTTATTTCTTTTTTCTAAACATGATGAGTTTTGATTCTGTATCTTGTATGTGGTTGAAGGGTCCACATACTACTCACATGGCTCCTACAATTTAGGAGAGACCCCAAGGTTCTGCCTCACCTTTTATTGTTCTGTTGACAAAGAGGTAAAGGTAGTCATCTTGATGGTTTTGCTTGAGGGGACCTAGTGTTTGGTCTCCTGCTTTCAGCTGAGCTGAAGACGTACAGAACACTGTGAAATTTGTTAATCTGTCAATGCCTTTTCTGTGCAGGGTGCCCCAGGCCTGGGGTTTCATAGTGAAATCAAAAGGAGCTAATCCTTCCCAGAAGAGCCCTTGTTTTAATGGGAAAGTGTCTGCCTGAAATGTCTCCGTTCCACATGGATAAAAGAGAAATCGGCTTTCCTCTGTAGGGGCCGGGGGGCGGGATACAGATAAGTTGGTTTCTATGTTCTGAGCCAAGAAGGTTGGAAATCCTGCCTTTTCTCCTTATGGAGTAGCTTTTCTAGTGATTATCCTGGAGAGTAGGTGGTTCAGCAGTGGTAACTTTACAATCCCTTCAGTGATAGGATTCATGCCCTGGCTGTTAGGGAGTGTGATGAAGAAATAAGAACAGAGCCTTAATAAGCCATCTTAAGAGAATTGTGTGTCTTCACTGAACTACATGGAGCCTGGCCTCATCCCTCTTCATGGCACATGAGGTGGCCTTCAATGTAATAAAGATTCATTCACTCACTGAACAGAGTTTCATTGTGAGTGCAATTGTATTAAAAAAAAAAAAAAAGGTCTGATATAGATATCTAAAACACAAGAGACAAACACAGATCCATAATTAAGATATGAACAAAATACTCCAGAGGCATAGAGAAAGCAGAAAATTCAAAGGGAAGGCCATCCCCACTCTGCCAAATCCTTCTCAACATCCACAGCTAGACCAGTATCAGTGTATAGATCCAACTTTCAACTCCTGGTAATGTTGTGTCGATGTAGGCAAAAAAGTCCCCTCTGTAGCAAGGAATCTTGTGGGCGGAGCAATGGGATACAGAAGAGGGGTCCTGGCATAATTCCAGTAAGTGGAGCCAGTCAGTAATTTGGATACAAGTTGCTGTTGTTCAGAGTTGAAAGGTGTTGTAGAAGTATTAGCAACTAGTAAGTACTAGTAGCTAGTTAACAGATATTTCTTGAGGTCCTAGAAGTATGCCAGGTGCAATTGAGCATGACAGGGCTGGAATAGAAGACGTTGTCCCTGCTCTCAGGCAGTTTATGGTTCAAGTAGCTGGTGGTCTGATGTGGGGCAGAGGACCCTGAACTCGGGGTTATAGTCAGGGTTCTGCCACCTACCAGCTGGGGAACATGGGGCTGCTCACTTGGACTTTGAGAACACTAATTTTCTCATCTCCGTAGAATGGAAGGATGCCCCTTGCCCTTCCTAAATTGAAAGGTTTTTGTGAGGATCAAGGGAGATACTAATGGCTTTGAAATGCTCTGAAAGCTATAGAGCCCTATCAAATGCTAGAATCAAGAGATTAATCCACATGCAAAAATCAGCCTCCCTACTTTTGTGTATGCACATTCTCTTTTAAGAGTTTTTAGGGGCACCTGGGTGGCTCAGTTGGTTAAGCATCTGCCTTCGGGTCAGGTCATGATCCCAGGGTCCTGGGATCGAGTCCTGCCTCTGGCTCCCTGCTCAGCAGAGAGCCTGCTTCTCCCTCTCCCTCTCCCTCTGCTGTACCCCCTACTTGTGCTCCCTCTCCGTCAAATAAGTAAATAAATAAAAACCTTTAAAAAAAATAAGAGTTTTTATAAGCCGGTCATGGAAAAGATTTCTAAATCTTTCCCCCAAATTCATTTTGTAATTATTCATGGATTCAGCTCATGTATTGACATATGTGCATGATAAAATCTTCCCACATACCTTCCATAGTGCTAGCTATCAAAGAAACCAACTTCTCATGATAGATATGTGACTGTAGATATGCTGGGATTTAATTCTCTTTCAAGACTCTTGTACCTTCTTGTAGCATGTTGGTCCCCAACTCCCCTGGGTATTGATGGTTTAGGTTCCTGGTTTAGGCACCAGTGTGGGAGGTAGCAAAGCCTCTCTGGCATGGCTTCTGTATCCCGAATAGTTCCCTTTCTGACAGAAAAAAAAAGCCCTGAGGCAGAAATTAATAGAGTGTAATTATTCAAAGAAAAACTGTTTAGCAATATTTTAAATGATGTTATTTTGGCCTTAATGGGAGAGATTTGAATGTTAAATAAATAGCAATTTCATCATTAGGGACACATTTACAACACAGGAGTTTAAAGGAAAATGGAAGAGTTCCAGAGACAGTCTTCAAAAGAAATTCAGTAAAGACATCTTCAGGTGAATATTCGTGAAGCACTTTCAGAATCTTAAGTGAGGTGTTTTCAACAGCCGGCACTAATGGAAGTTCTTTAAATAGCATGTTGCTGGGATGTGTCTATACAGACAGTGATTTCGGCGGCTTGATGTAAAAGTTACTGCTGGTATTTGAAATACTTCCATGAATAAACACAAATTAGTGAACTGATGGGGAAGTTACGATGTTTAGTTGATCTTGGTGTTGAAGAGGTGCTGCCTCATGCCCTTCTGGCTCATGTTTGCTCAGCAGCTAGCCGTGTGCAGAGGTGACCTAGTGTCACCTTGCCTCCGCTGCACTGGGAGCCTCTTGCTTTTTGTTCTGGGCTGATTTCTCCCCCAAATGGGATGCTCGCGAGAGACCCCTTAGCCATCCTGGTGGAGATACAAACCTTGCAGTACAAAGGTGGCAGAATCCTGTGGGCCAATTAGACCGGGAGTCGGGAGCCAGTGGATAAATACTCCTCTCTTCCTGTCAGGAGGGCAATATGGAGCCTCATTCTCTGTGGGTCTTCATAGGGTCCCCAGAGGGATGGAACCCCAGTTACTCATAGTAATAACCAGTTCAGTAACACTCCTTGGGATTTTAACTGCTTTTCCTCCCTCCTTGTTTCCTACTTTCTAGTTCTGCCACTTCTGTTCCCTAGGATCATTTCTCAACCACAAACAAAATAGCCCCCCACCGAAAACAAAACAAAACAAAATAAAATTACCTGTGTAACAGCCATTGTCTCGGGCTCTACATTTCCAGGCAGAGGGAACCCAACTCAAGGAAACTAAGAGACTCTCAAATTTATTGAACCCCTACTGAGTATCCAGTATTGTGAATAGATTGAACTATCCAAGAAAAGTAGAAAGAATCATCTTCATGCCCATATAAAATTTCTTAATCCAAACACCCAATCCCATCCCCTCTAACTTCTCAGGGACCTGGCTTTACCTATTATCCTTCTTCCCCTATCTCTTTAGTGTATTCATTCTTATTTCAGACTTCCCATCAGTACTGAAATATTCAAAATATCTACTCTCCTTAAATTAAAAAAGAAAACAAAACTTTCTTTGAACCCCATGTTCCTCTCTATAAATATTCCATCTTTCGTTCACAACCAGATTTCTTAAGAGCTGTCCATATTTATTATCCCATTTTCTCATTTCCTTCTCTTTAAACCACTTGAGGCTGACTTCTGCCTTGTCCACTCCATTGAAATTACTTCTGCCAAGTTCATCAACGATGTCTTTGAATTCTATCCAGACAACACCTCTCCATCATTCACTTAGTTGTCCCGTCTGCAGCCCTGGGGTCTCTTGCCTGCTGTGCTTCCCTGAGCACACCCAGCTTTGCTCCTTTCACAGTGTGTGCCTCAGCTTCTCCTCCTTCCTCTCTGGCATCTTCTTCTTCCTCTCCTACACCGGGGCCTCTTCCTCTGCCCACCTTTTAAATATGGGCTGTTCTCAGAGCTTTTTGTAGGTTCCCTTTCTCTGCTCTCTCTGAGCAATCCCATCTATCTCCTTGATCCTTCCAGCATGGCATCAATTACCATCCAGATGCTGACGATTCCCCAGTGTCTCCTGCTGAGACACAGAGGCTCCAGGAGGGGCTCTTTATTTACAGAAAGCCCACCAATCCTCGAGGCTTGGTGATCTCTTTGCTCCATTCAGGGCTTTGCTGTGCACGTCCCTAATGAATGATGAAGACTTGTTTTTCCCCAAGAGATCTGCGGAAGCTCCATGAAAGTTACAATCCTTGTTACTCGCTAGGCCAGCACAGCAAGGACTCTTTTCCCTTACTCTGAGAGAATTGTTCTGTCATCTGCCCCATATTATAACACAAGTATTTGCTTTCTGGTAGTACATGAATGGGATATGTCTAGCTCCTGGGTGTCAAATTGTTTTCATTTTGTGTATCACCTTTGGGTAATTAGTAATAGCTGCATAGAAGGCTGTGTTGTTGTGGTTCAGTAGGAAAGACTGCTGCTGTTAATTAGTAGTGTCTCCATGGGCATGAGAAGGAAGAGTCGTGGCATGGATGCTGTGTGCAATATATTTTATAGGAAGGGTGGCGCTCGTCATGTTTAATTATCCAGGAGCCTCGTATGATTCAATGCAGCCTGTGCATTCTGGTCTGAAAAGTGGTATGTTGTCCGGGGGACCACAAGGGTTTCTGTAATTCAGCCCAAAAGAGTGAGATCAGCCACACTCAGTCTATTCCACGATTTGAAAATCTGCAATTTCCTGGTTTCAAAGCAGCGATGCATCAGAATGCTCTTTCCATGTAACCTCACCACCAGTTTTTACCCACCCATCAGCCAGCTGAAAGAATGGTTGCCATGATTGATTTGTGGTGTCTGATTTGTGTGATTTATTTCCTGCCAAATGTATGTCTGCTAAGTGTGTATTTTATTTTTTTTATTCTACTTTAATCTTCATAGGATCTGGGTGTGCTGGTTATTATTCTCGTTATTGTTTAATGGAGAATTTCAGAGAGGTTTAGAGAATCCCCCTTTGTCCTAGAGCTCAGTGGATGGCAGGGTCAGGATATGACATCAGAGCTGCCTGGGCTCATAAGGGATGGCAAAAGAGGACAGTAATCTATTTCTCATTTCGTTTTCCCAATCTAAAGATCTTTACATTAACCCTGCATAGCTGGTTTTCCCAGAAACTTTTCTGGATGCTGTAAAAGTGAAAAAGAGGCAGCTGTTGCCCCCGTCGTGGTGGACACCAGGGGCAGGGAAGGCTTACTCCCTCCTTGTTCAGTGCACTGTTTGTCAGGATCTGTTTCAATTTTGTTTCAGATCAGAAACTTTCTGCACGATTAACCCAAGGAGGGCTTAATGGGATTCAGTACAATGTAATCATGCCCGCACCTCTGAGAGTGGTCCCTCGGATACACTTAGAGGATTATTCAAACACTCATCACTAGGGTGCAGAGGGGGTGAGTGGCAGCATGGTTAATCATCATTACCATCCCCGGCTCCACTTTCTTCAGCTTTCCCCACTTACCTTGTACCTCTTGCTGTGAATTATCCAGTTTCCATCATGTGCTTCTGGGCACAGCTTCTCTTGAGATCCATCCCTGGGTGCAGAGGAGCTACTGAATCATGACCCAGCTGGGTCTCCCCATTGTCCTTCCCTTCCAAGTCCCAGTAAGTTCCCCACACCCTCTCTTCTAAGCAAAGCTCCCAGGAGGATGCCTTTCCTGGGGCCTTCCCCTATTAAAGATAATTGTATTGTAAAAACGACAGTGGTAATAATAAAGGCAGTTGGGCTGTGGACTGAGAAGACTATTAAGTCCACTCCTCTCCCCATTACCATTCTAACTAGGATACAGATCTATTTATTTCAGAGTTTCAGCTTTTAAAAATTTTAATCGCTCTGCCTTTAACTCTCTATCTAGCTAATGGGGTAAACAAATGCTTTGGATTTCTGCAAGCAACTTTTACGAATCTGATTCTAAAAGCCCCCGTGATCAGTCAGAACTAAAGTCTTTTTGGAGTTTAATAGTGGCAGAGCCAGTGACTGATCAATCAGCTTAATTTGATTGAGCACCTACTATGTGCTCCTGGCTGTGATAGGTTCTGTCTGAGACAGAAGGATTGACCGTCTGTTCATTCATCCATTCAACAAACATTTGTTGAGCATTTAATGTGTCTCTGTTATTCTAAAGAAGGGAATATAATGGTAGACAAGACCGACAATGTTGTTGTCCTCTTTTTGTTTCAGACTAGGTGAGGGGGTAGGACTCTATGGCCTGACACTTGCCCTGAGCAATGTTCAAAAACTCTTGAGAAAGTGCTAGGCTTTTTCTCAGGAGGGAGACCAATGAGGCATGATATGATCAGGGATGCTTTTCTGGAGAAGGCAAGGTCCAAGCTAGGTCTCCAAGTGGAGAATTGACTTGAGGAGTCTAAATTTAGGACCAGCCAGTGTTCTAAGGAAGAGACCCTTCCGTGGCAAGAGACAGTGTGCCACAGGATGGGCTGGGCAGGTCAGTGGAGGGATGGGGGTGGGCAGTACAGCATTCCTGGGTTTAAGTCTGGCCTTACCATTAACTCACTCAGTGACCCTGGGCGTGATCATCACCTTTGCAAAACAGATACAGGTGGAATGGATCTAGTTAAAGGAGCATGAGGGACTGTTTGAACTCTCCCACACACTCAGCCTCTTCGTCACCCATTGTGGATACCTCCAAGGCATCACTGTGGGATTCCAGAACTCCATGGAATCCAGTTTGGAAGGCAGTGGGGTGTATGACTCCAGAGTTTCCTTCCAACGCTACCGTTCCACAAGTCTACTCACTCTCCAGGATGCTCCATTTAGTTAAACATGGATGGGCAGGGGACTATTATTCAGAAGTATTTCCCAACTTATTTCTGCAGTGTCAGAAGCAAAACAAAAGATATTTAGGATGTAGCTAATCCCTTAAGAGAGTTACTGAACCATTCTTTCCTCCTTTCCTTTCACATACATCTACTGAGGGCACAAGGTAGAGATAGTGCCATAGATGAAAAATTAAAAAGCAAAAAAGTAAAGGTTCCTGCCATGGGGGGGGGGGTTAGTCTAGTGAGAGAGAGATCATACATATGCAGAACAATGAAGAAGAAAAATAATTACATGCTGTGATCCATCAGTGAAGAAATAAACATAACTGCGAGAGCTGATGATAGCAAAGAAGGGACTTCATTAATTCATTTACTCTGTCGTCCATTAACAAGTATTTTTGGAGTTACTGCTACCCACAAAGCACGGAACCCTACTTTGGAGCTTTGGTAGTGAACGAGACAAACCCCAGTCCTCTTCTCATGGGAGTTTACAATTCACATGGATTCTCATCTCTGATAGTTATTAGGAGGCAACAATAAAATAAGAGCATAAATTAAGAGAAAACTATGAGCATGTGTGCCTGTGTGTTTGTGTGCACACACACATGTGTATGTGCCTGTAAAATACCTCCCGATATTGCTTTTGAGATGGGGACATATGAAGTGATTTCGTGACAGGTGGATCCGCGCACACTCTTCCCTCCCCCTTTCTAAACTGGGAGTCAGAAGGTCTGAACAGAAATCAATCCCAGCAATTTATTTTTAACTTCTTTCTCCTTAGCCAGGATTGATTTTTGTCTTTGTGATCAATGACACAGAGAATAGCTTCATGGCCCGAGCAGCTGTTCAAGCGCTGGGTCTGGTCGGCCCCACATCTATCGAACAGAACATTAGAAGCCGATTATGGAAGTAATAGAATGAAGATGTTTGAAGGATGGGCCTGATTACCCCTGCCTTCCTGTGAGGAGTGCCTGCAGGCAGGGGGCTGCAGGGCTGGGAGACAATGGGACACCTCCCGCCTCTCCCCAGTGGGCAGAAGGGAGCGGCAGGAAGTAGGGAAGGACAGGGAGGCACTGGGGATTCACCTTCCCTTTGCCAGCCTGTCTCCCTCCCTCCTTTTCTTTTTAGCTCTCTCTTTTTCTTCCTCCAACTATTTCATCTTTACTACACCAACTGCTATTAGATTTGGGTCTGCCAGTGAAACATCTGTTGCAAAATAGAAAAAAAAAAAAAAAGCTGATTGGCTCTTTTCCTCTCCATGCTTCTTAGGCTTTAAAGTTGTCTGATTCTTTCATCTGTATTCTCTCCTTCCTTGTTTCCTCTAATCCAGTGTGTATGTGACAGGACCATGAACTTAGCTACTTCCCCTCTCCCTCTGGCCTTGTGACCTCTAGAGGCCAGGCAAGATTGCTTTCATCTTCTCCCCTGAGAAATGTTTCCGGAAGGGACGCACACCTTGTTATAATGCGCAGTGGTGATTCCTACGAACGCAGTTAGAATGGGGAGTCTGCAGCCCCCAAGGCCTTCTGTCCGATTCTCGGGAATAAACGTGTGCGGTTTTACTGCCTGCCATGGGTGGCGATTGCTTCCAGATTGCAGTAGGGAGAAATAATCAAAGTGCTCTTAATATGATTGTGTTTATTATTTCATTCTGCGATGTAATTGCTTCTTAGGTATTCTGTGTGTGCGCGGGACGGAAAGCATGGGAATGGCGGCTTCCTTACTTCCTCTGAAATGTCTGATGGGAGTCCTCGGGAAGTTGATTAACAGAACCCTTCCGTATAAGAAACACTATAATTCTCAGCATTTTCTTATTTAAGATTTGTCCTCTGCGTTCGTCTGTGATTTTTACCTCCTGGCTAATTTTCTTATTGAATAATCTGTAGTTCTTGTGGAGTCAATTACATATAATGGTAATAGCTAACACTCACTGAGTGGCTGGTGTGAGCGAGGCATGGTGCTAAGGCAATTTGTTGTTATGACATCCTACGAGGGAAGTCCTACTCTTACCTCCATTTCACAGAAGAGGCACAGAGAGGTAAAGTCCTTTTCCTAAGATCACACAGCCAGTAAAGAGTGGAGCAGAGATTTTGACCTGTGCTTCCTGATACCAGTACACTCGTTCTGCTTTTTAAATGAGAGTCAGAGCCTAAATGTTCTTATGTTTTGAGCCAATTGGGTCAAGACATATGTAAGGGGCAGTAAGTAGGAGCAGAAACCTTTAACACAAAACATGTTTGTGGAGTCATTGAATGACTACAGAAGAAATGGCAGCAGAGAATCTTAGGATAGGAGTTGAAGAAAACCCTTGTGCTGAGGAAACCAGGATCCCGGATGTGAAGGAATGAGAAGCACAGGGGCATGAGATTCTTGAGTCCCTACTTTGTGTCTGGCACAAGTTGGACCAATATGTTGTGAGTATGCCCACCCGTTTTAGGATGGAATTGAGATCTGGAAGCAGTTAACTGCTTTTCCCAAAGACCCCTAATAGCCAGTACGGGTGAGGGAGGTATAGAATCCATGTCTAGGCTTCTGATGCAAGGCTCTTTGTGAATTTTCACAACAAAGAACTAAATAAGTAACCAAAAAGGCTCAGAAAGATAAATTTCTGGTAACCCAGCTATAACTCTTGGGCATTTTCTTGAAGCAGATCTACGTTCTTGATATGAAACACCTCTGCAAAGAGAAACAAATAAATAAATAAAATCTTAATAAGATTATTGAGCAGTGTGGTGTAAACTTTTTATTGGAAATGGTCAAGCAAAAACAAAGCACAGTGTTTATGTCAGATACTGCACGGCAAAAACACTTAATAAAACCTACACACACCCACTGTTTCTTGGCATTCCTCTGAAGCACCACTTCAGGAACCAATGACCAGTGACCCACCCTCTTGGATCTCGCTTCCTGCAATCTCTCCAGATTTGCTATGATCTTTTTCTTCTTTCAAGATCCATCCCCACCTTATCCCCACCTTTTCTCTCCATCCCTCCCTTGGTTATGTAGAACACTTTAATCCATCTTCAAATCCATCATCCCATTCAACAAACAAAGTCTTTCAGTGTTGAGAACCCATTCTTCTCCAAAGGCAGTGGGAGTGTCAATAACATTACATACATATATATGTATAATATGTATAATATAATACATTATATGTATGTATAATACACACACATGCGTATATATATGTATGTACTCTATATTACAGGGTGTGTGTGTGTGTGTGTGTGGTGTGTGCACTGATTTTATGGTGATTCTAGAAGGAGCATGAAAATAAGTGGAGTAAAGTACTATGGTTCTGGGGGGTATTTCTCCAGCGCCTAGCCTTTACCCTGCCCAGGGTACCAGAGCATCATCACTGGTATTATGTTGTCATTTGTACATCTTATATGTTAGGCTTACTTTTTCAAAGAAATGGTAAACTCCATGAGGTTGCAGTCCTATGACTCCCATGGTCGCCTGGGCACAAGAGTGCTGAATAAGTTTTTGCTCACTGATTAGTATATGCAACATATAGTAGAATTGGGACCAGTATCCATCATGAAATGTCCAAACGTGAGCAGTGTTTAAGGAATGATGGAAATTTGGCCAGACCCTTAATTAACATGTGGATTCAGCAGTAGGTAGAGAAGAACATCTTGTAATGTGCTTCTGTTTCCCCCAGGAAAGCACACTCTCTTATCACCATGTTGTGTTGCCAAACACTCAAAGGAGTATTTGATGTAAAATCATGACCCACTTGTGAAAACCCATGCAATTATCTCCACTTTGTCTTTTTCTGATCTTGACTCAGCAGACACAGACTGAAGCAGCCTGGCAACATGAAAAGAGCCTGGGGATTCAAGGCAGACGTTCTGTGGTTGGCTTTGAGCCTCACCTTTTAGTAACAAGGTGCCCTAAAGTCAGGCCCCTTAATTCTGAAATGGGGATGTAATTAGACCTCCCTCACAGGGTTGTGCCCTGACCAAATGAGATTCAGTCCAATAATAAAAACTAATGGCAGACAGTAGAGTCCTCTACAAATATTAGTTGTTATGACGTGGGTGCCAGGTACTAAGAGAGGGTAAAATGGGAATGTAGCACATTATCTACCATAGAAGATAATACAACAAGAGAACTAAAAGGTACCAGTTTCCCATAATTTAGAACAGCAACTGGTAAGTGCAGCAAGAAGGCCACAAAAAAAAGAGCCCTAAAAATCAGAGGAAGAAAAGATGAATTCCCACTGGGAAATTGGGGTGGGGAAGCTTCCTTAGGGAGGTAGTTTGTGATGCGAGTCACTATGATTTCATTGATGCTGGAGGCTTCTCATGATCTGGGTCATGGTAAATCCCTCCAGGTAATTGGTCCTAAATTAGCCATTCTTTGGAAAGGCTCTGCAGGAGACACTTTAGGCTTGTTCAGGGTTGCACAGTGTAGTGGATGTGGTCAGGATTTTGAGAGCCAAGTTCCAATCCAGACTCTGCCACTTTAGAGCTGCATGATCCCATGCATGTCAGTTAACTTACCAGTAGAGTGGGACTGCAAAGTGTCTCTTCCGTGTGGTCATTGTGGTCATTGCGCATGAGAGCAGACAGTGCATACAAAGTGTGAGCACAGAGCTTGACTCTCCCAGCGGTGCTTCTGCTGATGGAGGACAGGAAAGGCATGACATGGGAAGTACAGTGGGGAGGCTCCAAGTAGCAGTTGGCATTTCACAAATATTCATGGCTCTCTTGGGGAAGTGGTAGTGTTTCCTGAGAAACAGCTTGACAGATGGTTTAAATCTGTCCACTGCTGTCCCAAAATTCACTCATGAGGCATGCAAATCCCATGTTGGCGAAGTTTTGCTGTCGTATCTAGCAGCCCACACATATTTCCAAGGCCACCTGGAAATCCCATGTCCCAAAGAAGCATCGTCCCTGCTTCTCTAGAAAATTAATGACTTTGTTTGCCTTGCCCTTTTAGGATATGTAAAATATCTTGAACATATCGATAAAATCAATCATTCTCTAAGTGGCTATATATGCCTGCCGTTCATCTTGTGTGGCTGAATGCACTTCTGTTCTTTATCTCTGCCCATCCCTTTCCTGCTTCTCTTGTGACATTCCTTATTGCCCACCAGTCTGTGGATAGCTGTAGCCTCCCTGGCGAATTTCAGTGCCCCCACAATCAATGGAGTGGGCCTATCTGTATCATCAGCTTGATTTCTGTCTTAGTCTGTTCATACTGCTGTATAACAGTCTTATGTCTGTCCCACCGTTCTGGATGGTGGAAGTCCAAGATCAAGGTACTGGTGGATTTGGTGGCTGAAGAGAGCCCATTTCCTGGTTCATAAACACGTGGTAGAAGGGGCAATGGAGCTCTTTAATAAGGGCACTAATCCCATGGTGAGGGCCCCACCCTCATGACCTAATCACCTCCCAAAGGCCCCACCTCCAGATACCATCACACTGGGGATTAGGTTTCAACATAGGAATTTGTGGGGAACACAAACTTTCTGTCCACAGCAATTTTCCAGTGAAAATACTTCTAACATCTTTGCGTTTTTAGGTACATACCACAGGTCAATTATAACATTCTAATCATTACATTATAGAACACTTTACAGTTCCATGAAAGCATTTTATTATCTCATTTACTATTCTGTAAGAGAAGGGTAATTATTTGCTCCCTTTTTATAGAACAATAGCCCTGAAGCTCCAAGAGATTAGTTACCATGCCAAAATTGCATATCTGTTAACCGGTTAAGCTGAAACTAGAAACAAAACATTAGGTATACCAGGACCTTATGCCCTTCTTCCTTCTCCTTTCCCACTATTTTGTACTTATTTTCTGAAATTCTTGAATGCTAGAGAAAAGACAGAGGCTGGCTTGGGAAGATTTCAGTCAATGAATTGAGCTCATAACATCCACCTGTAGAAAGGAAAAAGGCTATGTGAGGTCTCAAGTCGAAGAGAAAACTTATGTAAGTGTAAGAAGACTATAGAGCTAGATTCCTTACAATATCTGCCCCGGCCTCCTTGGTCCCATCTTTCCTGGAGCCACATGAAGCTCACAGTCTGCCAGAAACAGGGCCATTTCTGAGAAAGGAAGAGGGAGATGTTTTGGTAAAGAGTTTTAACATGTCACTTTAGGGTTTCCATGGTAGTGCTTTCTTTTTTTTAAGGCAGCTCTGGTATCCTGATCTAGAACACTCAAAGTAAACTGTTTAATTTTTGGCTTTTTAGCTATTATTATATTAATTATATATGCATATATATATATGTGTGTATATATATATATAATTAATCAAGGTGTTCCCAACTTTTGTGCTCCAAGATGACAATTCAAGTCCTTATCTGTTCTTTTTTATTTTTGCACTTACCTTTGCTTTTTATCTGTCCCACTCCCGCCCCCCAAAAAGAAAAACACTAGGAGAGGGAAGGCAAAGGACTTCCATCCATCCTGAAGGGTCAGATGCACATTCCAAGAACTTCTTTCCCTCCCTCTAAGTCATGAAAGCCAGAACACAAAGATAAGTCTTGGGGGCACCTGGGCGGCTCAGTCGGTTAAGCAGCTGCCTTTGGTTCAGGTCATGATCTCAGGGTCCTGGGATCGAGCCCCGTGTCAGGCTCCCTGCTCAGTGGGGAGCCTGCTTTTTTCTCTTCCTGCAGCTCCCCCAGCTTGTGCTCTCTTGCTCGCTCTCTCTCTTTCTCAAATAAATAAATAAAAATCTTAAAAAAAGAAGGTAAGTGCTACAGCCATTAATGGTTCAGTCTCTGGCAAAAAAACACATTGGCTTCATGGTCTGCATAGGTGTCTTATCCATGAAGTCATCCTTCCTTAAGGCCCCAAGAAGAATTTCAGTCCTCTGTCCCTGTCACTTCTGACCAGGTAGCCCATGTGGCTACACCAGCACTTCCTAAAGCTCCAGTTGGCATATGTAAACTGCCACCATGGTCAACCCCCAGCCGGCCCCAAGATGTTACATTGCTGCAGGCAACTGCCCTCTAGCTCAGCAGAGGCAAGTTCTATGCAGTGAGCACTTAGTATGCGCCAGCTTCAGGGCTCACGCTTTTTACGTGCTGTACTGTGTTTGCTCCTCATGACAACATGTTGATGGGTAGTACTGATGTCTCCACTTTCCAGAAGAAAGGTTAAAGTAATTACCTGTCTAAGATCACCAAACCAGCAAGTGGCAGACGCAGGATTTAAGCACAAGTCTGGGATCCCAACCAATGTACTATAATGCTAAAAAATCAGAGGAAGAGTCCTCTTTGAAAAAAATATAATTGGAAACTTATCAAGTCCAGACCTTGATTGTATTTGAAAAAACAGACTCAGGGTCAGACGGACCGATTCCTCTTCTAGTGCTGTGGATGGTCTGGACATAAGTCTTTCCCCCATGCTTTTCTAACTCACCACCTTTTCTCTCCCTTCCTACCATTCCCAGCTAGCAGTGAAGGTTCCAAGAAGCCCTGGCAAGGGTTGGTGAAGGTGGCAGTTCTTTGTCAGTATGTTTTGGCCAACCTCAGTATTCACCTTCCCTCCAGCACCTCCCTTAGACACACACACACACACACATACACACACACTACAAATTGGGAGCATTATATTGGCTTCAGTGTCGACTATCTTACTCCAAATCTATTCTTGGTGAGGTTATTTTGGGGTTGTTACGTTAGGGCCCCAGTAAAAGATTTTATTGTGTTAGGGCCCCAGTAAAAGATTTTATGTGCAAATCTGTTTCAAAGGAGGGCTTTCCCACTATTGGGAAAGCACAGTATATGCATGGTAGGTAATAGACCCACTCTTTCTAGAAACAGGCAGATAAAACTGCATATTACATTAATATCACACAGCCTCCAGGACATGAAATGAGCAAACACCAGTTTGACAAACACTAAATTCAACATCAAAGAGTCTAGCAGAGGAGATGGCTTGCTGGTAAGATGTCATGTTGTTCCAAATGCCATCCCACAAATTTAGATTCAGACCTCTAGTGTGGTGCCTTAGCAAAACATTTTTGGAAAATGAGCTTAAGTTGGCAAGGGCAATGCAACATGCCGTGCAGAAGCCCCCAGGACCTCCCAACACTTAGGGCAACTTCCTGATGAGACCTGTGGCTATTTATCGACTTTGTGGTCCAGCATTCAAATCCTGCTCCTTTGTTCTTGAAAAAGAAATGTGATCTTGGAAGGAATTATGTAGGTGGAGAGGAAGAGAAAGGCCTAACAACGTCAAGATTTATTTTAAATAATCTGAATAGAATTAATGAGCAAAGAAATTAGAAAAGTTAATTGTGCGTCCTAACAACTGTGCTGTTCCCTTTTGTTTCTTGGAGGAGGAGGGCATGCTGCAGAGGCTGTGTGGGAATCACTGATGGAGGCCTGTACACATGGTCACTTCTCTTGCTTAGGCAGATCAGTCACATCATATTGGGCCCAGGAAGGTCCTCTAGCTGAGAAACCTTCTAAATGTCATTTCCTACATTTCTTGTGCAGCCGAAATCTTTCCACTCTGATCCCTCTTATTCACGAATTCTAGTAGCAACACTGTTCACTCCCGTGCAACAATAGAGCGTTGATTTCTCAGGGCTGAGACACTGATATGACCCCTCACATAAAAAGATCTGCCTTGTTGGTAGGCATCTTACCTGGGAAGTGGGAAGTTGAGTGACTTGGGATCCATTCCCCTCCACAGAGGTTTGAAAACCTGACCAAGCCTGAGGGACCAGCATAAGCTTTGCAGTCAGATAAACGTGGGTTCAAATTCCACTTCACCATTTACTTGCTGTGTGTCTTTGAGTATGTTGTGTAACTTCCCCATGGCTCAGTTTCTCACCTGAACATAAAATAGAAGGCTAATATGTTCAGAGGAACAGGGCTTGGCATATACTAAATACTCAGAGAATGTTATTAATATTTATACCTTGTAGGGTACTACTAATATTACTAACAATAATAATAGTAATTATTACTAGTGTGGCTATTAAATAATATCATGAATATAAAGCACTCAACAGAGTGGACACCTGAAAATGTTATTTTTTGCTTCTCTTTTCAGATTACCTATGCCCACTTATGAGTTCTAGAGATATTACAAGTTTTCTTCTATCTATGGCAGAAACAGGCTCAACATGACTCCAGGCGCTTTGGTTCCTTTTTTTTTTTTTGCAGATTTCTCTCTCTCCTCCAGGGCAAGCTATCTTCCAGAATCAAGGAGAAATGAAAAAATAAAAGATATGTCAGGTTAGACTTGGCTACGGCAAGAATGGGAACAAGTCAGAAGAGACAGATGTGTTTAATGGTCAGTGCATTTGTCCAAAGGAATCATTTTCACTGGCCAGGAGCCCAGTTAAACCTGTAAAATGGAAATCCAGAAAATCAGATTAACGAGCCAGTCATTAGTGAGGAAAAGACCCAGCTAATTCAGTGTTTAGCATGACGGATGGGCCCAGAGCAAATAATTGGGTGATATTCATCATATGTAAAATAAAAGGTGTCACTGAAAGGGAAAATGGTAATAATCTCTGGGATTTACAATGCCAGCAGATTTGCTTGTGAGGAAGAGAAAAGTTCATCAAAATAGATTAATAGTCGCTAAACTTCATTCTTTCCTTGTGTGTTTGCCAGAGAATCATGCAAATAATAGTGGAGAGGCAGCAAATGCATCAGCTTGGTATCCTCCCAATACCCTGAGGATCTGGCTGCCAAAGTGGGGAGTGCTGGAGATAAGTTCCTGTGACCATCGAGGGACTGGGTGGGAATGGAGAGCTCCTCTGTGAGTCCATGGTTTAGTCACTAAACAACAGAGGAAATCACACCCAAAGTGTTTCTGGTTGAGTGGATTAATACCCGCAATTTATTATTCAGTTCGTCAATGAGTATTGAACCCCTGCTCTGTACCTGATATTTTGGGGGTGCACTTATTCCTAGTTAAGGGCTTGGGCACAGGGGAGGGTCACAGATTGGCTGTAACAATGAAAAGCTGTGTGATGTCGAGCAGGTTAGTTGACCACTCTGAGCCTCAATTTCCTGACCTGTAGAGGTACTATATATTACATCAGATATAATTAGAATCAAATAAAGTGTGGTGTATAAACTGCTTATTGTTCCATTTTCTGTGTAATAAGCTTTCATTGCATGGTAGTTATTATGAATCTTGTTCTTATTACCTCGCATCCTCTCTTCTATGAAGACATCATTTTTAAGATATGTCATCAATGTCATAACAGGTTTTCTGGAATTTGAAGAAAGATAAACATATATACACATGCCAGTCACGGAGATTTTTGTATGTTTTTAAAAAAACATCTTCGAGTCAAGAAAATGTATTGTTGTTATAGTGAGACGAGTGAGGTGAATGGAGACCCTTCTTAGTCATAGGAGGAGGGATAACAGGTCTAGAGCCAAACTTTGCTAGGTTCAAATTCGTCTTATCTTGGGCAAGTCACTCAGTACCTTATAGTCTCTGAAGGGTTGATATGAGGATTAAACTGGATAATTTATATAATGGCTACATGCAGTTCTGGAGCATAGTAGATGAACTCCATCAATGACCATTGTGTCATTACTTTTATTATGTATTCACCAATCACTTGCCACGAGACCAGCACTGCCTAGGAATCAGGGAGGTTGAAATCTTATAAGAAGACATGGAGGAAAGATTGAAGGACTGTGTGTCCCACAAGAGTAAATGTTGAAAGGGCTGTAGGAATAGAGAGAACAGAGTTGAGAGGAGAGAGAAATTGTAATGAATTGGTGGCATCCAAAACCCTTCCATGAACCCATGAGTCTTACAGTGAGGTTAAACCATGAATTAGATGGTAGCAGGTACAGAGAAGCATACAACCAGGACAAAGCAGAACTATAGGAGCTGGCTTGGTATCACTGGCAGATACTCTGGTATCATAGGTACTGGAAGAACCTCTGGGCTCCTGGGGCTTCATCAGCCCCTTAGTGGTTTGGTTCATCCCATCATGTATCTGAAGTGTAATCTCCATCTTGATTACTCAAACACAAAGTCCCTCAGGTTATGTGTGTGAGCTTGTGAGGGAGAGGGTCTGTGCCTGTGCAGGGCTGTATCAGGCATGGCTGGGCTGAGTTCCCGAGTTGGTGGGGTCCATCACCCTGTTGAGGAGAACACTCTGTTCTCCTTTGGCTCTTGGTGATTTGGAAACCCAAAGGGACCCAGTTTTGTTCTATGGTGCTGATCAGATGCTTGGCGATGCTCTCACCTTATTCTCTATGGAGCCAACTGGATCTTCTCAGGAGAAGCTTCTTTTAATTGCTATGCTCTGGCCAGCATTCAGTGACAGGACTAGCCTTCTCTGATGCCGCTTTTCTTCCCCAAGGCAAGCTTGGTGACATTTACGGTGTCCTGTAGAGAGCTGTTTTTTAAGCATATGATAAGTGACCAGAGCGTATACTTTGGGGTTTAAAAACTTCATCACTGGGTATGAGATCTCCTTTGGGGGTGATGAAAATCATTTAGAATTGGGTAGAGGTTGTGTAACACTGCAAATGTGCTAAATGTCACCGAATTGTACATCTTCAGATGGTTATTTTTATGTAATAGGAATTTCACCCCAATTAAAAAAAAAGTTATCATCATTGTCAACACAAAATCAGGAAAATAGCTATATCCGAGAAGGAGGCCAGGGTCAGGACAGGTGTAGGGCATGGAAGCACTTTAGAAGTGTATGTCAGTTGACTTTAAAGTTCTAGTTCTGAGCTGCTCGGAGTGGGGTCCCCAGACCAGCAGTATCAACATTATCTGGAAACTCATTAGAAAAGACAATTCTTGGGGCGCCTGAGTGGCTCAGTTGGTTAAGCTACTGCCTTCGGCTCAGGTCATGATCCTGGAGTCCCAGGATCTAGTCCCGCATGGGTCTCCCTGCTCGGCGGGAAGCCTGCTTCTCCCTCTGACCCTCCCCCCTCTCATGTGCTCTCTCTCTCATTCTCTCTCTTTCAAATAAATAAATAAAATTAAAAAAAAAAAAGAAAAGACAATTCTTGGACCTCACCCCAGATTGATCAACTCAAAGACTCTGTAGGTGGGGCCCAGAAGTCTGAGTTTTAAGTAGCTTTCCAAGTGATTCTGATGCAGCTCAAGTTTAAAAACTACTGTTCCAGTTCTTGGGTTGAGAGGCATACATGTGTTGGTTTTATAATTTATGATTAAAACACTAATTCAAAAAGATGATATGCATGCCTATGTTTATTGCAGCATCACTTAAAAGAGCCAAATTATGGAAGCAGCCCAAGTGTCCATCAATAGATGAGTGGATAAAGAAGATGTGGTATATATATACAATGGAACATTACTCAGCCATAAAAAATAATGAGATCTAACCATTTGCAACAACATGGATGGATCTAGAGAGTATTATGCTCAGTGAAATAAGTCAGTTAGAGAAAAACAAATACCATATGATTTCATCCATATGTGGAATTTAAGAAACAAACAAATGAACAAAGAAGAAAAGACAAACCATAAAACAGACTCTTAACTACAAAGAACAAACAGATGGTTGCCAGAGGGGAGCTGAGTGGGGGGAATGGTGAAATAGGTGATGGGGATTAAGAAGATACTTATCTTGATGAGCACTGAGGAATATATAGAATTGTTGAATCACTATATTGTATACCTGAAACTAACATAACACTGTATGTTAGCTAGACTGGACTTAAAAAAATAAGAAAGAGAGAGGGAAAGGAAGGAAGGAGAGAAGGAAGGAAGGAAAGGAAGGAAGGGAGGGAGAAAGAAAAATAAACAAACAAATAGGATCAAACAAGGACTAGTGGTGATTGTGTATTTAGTACCAAAAATTATATTTTAATCTGATTCTATGCAGTTGAAATTTATTTTAAAAAGAAAAAGACTTCTTAGCAACTCATTGATCTTAATATGTGAATGCCCCACTTCTAAGCCAGTGCAGAACGATAGAGATTCAGAACAGATGCCTTATCAAAAAAACAAAAACCAGGGGCACCTGGGTGGCTCAGTCTGGTAACTGTCTGCCTTTGGCTCAGGTCATGATCCCAGGGTCCTGGGATCGAGCTCAGTGTCAGGCTCCCTGCTCGGTGGGGAGTCTGCTTCTCCCTCTCCCGTTGCCCCTCTCCCTGCTTGTGTGCTCTCTCTTTCAAATGAATAAATAAAATCTTAAGAAAAAACAGAAAAACAAAAGTCCTGGAATACAAGAGATGAATGGCTCTAATTAGGAAATAGAGATGTGGGGATAGAGCTGAACGCTAGGGACCAAACCAGTCTCTCCTCTTGATTCATAGCTTAAGTCTTTGCACCAAGTTTTTTCCAAGGTTCTGCCTTCATGTGGACTCTTAACATTTGCTCTGCCTGGCAGTCTGTGTGCTTCCAATCTGTGCAGAGCTCGGGAGAGCCATGGGAGATGCCATCTCTTGGAGTGAGGAGCAATGGGTGGTTTTCAATAGAGATGTGACACCTCGCCTGTTCCCCACAGCCGCTGTGGATGGGCGCCAGGTTTGGACTGGAGTGGGAGGACCGGCCCGCCTCCAGCAAGTGCTTGGTGAGAACAGAGCAGAGGCCTCCAGTAATTGCCTCCTCGGCACAGCGGCCGGGTTGCTATTGTCGTCCTGCTATTTTCTCTGAACAGCCTCTGGTGTCTTCTCTGGTGAATATTAATGTCCCCCCGAGTTAGGACGATTGGGCTGAGAGCAGCCATCTGCAGGGCTGTGCCATGTTGGTGGGACTTTTCAACAAGCCCAGGCCAGAGGACCATTTCTTGGAGTGGCTTCCAGGTTCCTATAAGAATCCATCCTTCCCAAGTGAGATTACAGAGCTTGACTCCCCCAGCCATCAGATGGCGGAGCTGGGACTCAGACCCAGCATTTCTCACTTCCCGATCCACAGTTCTTCCTCTGACCCTCGATTCCTTTCAATAACTTGCACATGGAAAGTACCAAAAAGCACCACTCAATGCATGGATTTGTAAATATGAAGGAAAAAAAATTGTGCTCAGATCAGAAATGAAATTAATTTCAAAGTAACAAGAGCTTTTGAGCAATAGTAGTTATTTAGATTCAGAAAAAAAATCCATTTCACAATCATGTCATGATGACAATGGATTAGAAACTTCTTTTAAGGCAGAATAAATCAATCTTTGGTACATCCCACCCACATCAGTAGTTTCTGTTTGCAGTTGAAACTATTTATTAGGTGTGTACATATGCAGAACACAGTGACCAAATACAGAGTCTCTGCTCTCACCAAAAATGCCAACCACTGGGAAAGACTGTTGTCATTGCTCATTTGTTGTCTAAGTGTCATGACATGGGAGCAACTCAGTGCTGTGGGACTGGAGGCTCAGGGCCAGCAAGGGATACTCTCTGAAAGGTTATCACAAACCTATTGTGGCTGTTGATGGAGAAGCTAATACTTTCCAACTTGGCCATGATCCCTGGTGCCATCTGACTTCTCTGTGTTTCTCTTATGATCCAGGTGACAACTGGTGGAAGAGCCAGCTACTACGTGTCCTATCGGAGAGAGGCCTTCACCCAGATAAAGCTGCCCAAGTACTCCCTGCCCAAGGTATGTCCAACCTGCTGCCCTGGGTCCTGTCCGACAAAGCAGCAGGGAGAGGCCACCACATTGGATGGCAGGGAAGTTTGACTTCTGCCTGGGAGACAAGCTGGCATTGAACCTGACTTGCCACTGTGGGACTCTGGCCTCTGCTGATGGCCCTGAACCTGGGTTCTCTATTCCTCTCTCAGCAGGGTATACAGGCAAGAGCTTTGATTCTCTGTATCTCATACATCCTGTATCACTTCAGTCCCTTCTGGGAGTTCCTCCCTCTTGCAAGGGCCTTACTGCCAAATAGAGGGACAGGCTCAGAAGGGCCCAGAGGGAGCCCAGACACTTTATTGTATGTGTGCATAAAGGTGCACAGGTGAGTCTTGTGGAGTTCATGCTTCTCTCCACATTTTAAAGCCAAATGTAAATGCACTGCCTATGTTTCTGCTCCTTTCTGCCACTATGAGTAATTAAAAAGGAATAATTTACTATAACGTTAATATCAAATGATGGCATTTTAACTCCTCTATTGGAAAATCATAAAACTTACCCTGTGGACTCCATCCCTTGTGAACAATGACTTCTTGGAGGAGCTGGATCTTAAAACCTCAGTCTGAACATGGACAGGATATAATTGCATCACCTAATGAGGCTGCAAAAAAAAAGTCAAGTCTCTGGTTGGACACATCTCAAATGTAATGTTGCAAAGATTTGGGCCTGTAAGCTGGTGCTGGGAAACATCATGAAAGGCTAAATGAGTACCAAGGTGGGAGGGATTATGGGACAAGAAGGTGGGTAACTGTCTACCCCTGGTTGTTTTATTCATTCATTCATTCATTCATTCATTCATATAAGCATGCATGAATCCATTCATTTGTTTGATCCTTCTTTTATTCATCCATTGAACTGTTCTTTCTCCCATTTAGGCTTTTACTCTGTGCCAGGCACTAAATTAAGCTCTATGGAGAGAGTAGAAAAGAAGCCACAAATGGTCTCTGCCTTCATAGAGCTTATATTCTGGTTGAGAAGAGAGACATTGAACGAACAATTGTAGGTGTAGGGAGTGTTATAGGGATAGAAGTTCAAGGACCATTGTGACATAATAGGTGGAGCTTACCTATATGGATACTGAGGACAAGTTTCCTAAGAAAGTAAGGTTTAAGATGATATAAGAGGATTAAGGAGTTAACCCTGCAAACAAGGGTTGGAAAACAAATAGAAAAGACACAAACAGGCCCTATTTTAAGAGAGAGAATATGGTTCATTCAACAAAATGAAACATCATCTCAAGAGACTGGGTTGCAGAGAGAGAGAAAGGAGGCTGATGGGATGAGCAGGGACTGTATTAAGTAGCCTCGGGGGCCATGGGATCAATTTCTCATTTTCTCTACCCTCTCTGTGACTGGTTGGTATGAGACCATTATATAGCATTGTGATTAGAGGATGTACCATTCAGATATTCTAATCCCAAGCAGGAAAGGAGTATCCTTGCTTGAAAAAGATGAGGAAAGGGAAGTTCGTAATCATGTTCTTTCTGAAGGAGAAAGACCCCTTGCAGTAACTTGATGATTTCCATGTATTGGCTCAGGAGAAGCATTTCGGGAACTTTCCAAACCATATCCCTTGTGTAAGGTCTGTTCTGTCTCTGCATTGTGTGCATATCTTATGTATTTTTAACCTTCCGAGGAAAACAAACAGTTTGCTCCCCTGGGCAGTGTGGCTGCAGGTGGGGACAAATGAAGCCTGGGATTGATCACAACCCTGGAACACTCCATTAACGATCAGCAACCCCATGGCAATTTATCGTGGTGGAGTACCATCCATGCGGCCCCTTTTATAGAAGTCCATCCAGAGCAGCTTCATTAATATGAGGGCTGCTGTGAAAATAGCTGGATGGTTATCGATCCCCTTTATTAGCCAGCATTGGCTCAGATTTTCCTAGCCTAGGCCGAGGAGGTGAGGACAGAGTGGGTGGGAGTGTTTAAAAATGGAAATGGCTTTTGAGCAAGTTGTTGCTGTTCCAGGAGCTGCGGCTGCTGTTGGGCATCTTGCTTAAAAACAAGAACAAGGAGAAGCTCCCTGTCATCACTGCCCTCACACCTCTCCTCCCAGCCTGTCTGTTCAGAACATGCTCCCCTGGGGCACTCCGTGGCTTGGAGTGTTTTGCAGAGAATGAAATGAACACCATTAATAATGAGTGGCATTATTAGGAGCGGCAACCTTGTGCTGAGTCCTCCATAACCAGTCCCTGGGCATGGGTTGGGGGGAGGAAGGGTGGGACATGGAAGGCACATACCAGCAGGGGGCAAGGAGGCAGATGACAGGGAGCCATGGTAGCCTGGCTTAAAGGCAATGGAGCTTCTGAGCAAGAAGCCCTTAGCTTTCTTTCCCTCTCTGCCACTTGCTTATCCAGGAGCCCAGGTCTTCTTATCTGTGAAATGGGCATCGTAGTACCATTGAACTTCACTGAGCCCAGTGCTTCTGGAGAACAGTGAGGTATAAGAAATACCCAACTCTTTTGTGTTCCTGGAAGTGGCTCACTGCAAAAAACCACTCTTCCCCCATGTGCCTCGCTAAGATGCAGAAACCTGCCTATTTACCTTTGATGGGACCAAATCCTCACTCTTTATTTATAAATGGTTAACTGAACTCTTTGTCCCCACTGGGGGACAATCTGGACAAAATGCTGGCTAATTTGACTTGACCAGACTTAGTCTGGCTTTTCACCTTCCCTGCCTAGCGCCTGAATTTTGACCCACTCCTGGGTGTTCAAGCAGGCACTAGAACTCAGAACAACCCCTGTTAACCATACTCCTGAAAGTCACCTGACTGTAAGGAGGACGGTTTCCTGTTCAATGGCCCCCTCTTGCGCCACCTGCTCACCCTGCTCCCCACACCCAGTTCTCTCTAGCCTTGTTTTACTTTCTCTACATAAAAATAATTCTTTCCTGCTTTCACTCTGAGGGGCTTGCAGATATGATAGCCAGAGTGTTCTCCCTATTGCAATAGTCTTGCAAATAAAGGCTCTCCCTACCTAAGTCTGGGTTTGCTTTTAGTTGAAAGTAGAATGTTTAATCCCACTTTGAATAATAAAAGGGAGGAGAGGGAAATATGCTTGAGAAAATTTATTATAATGATAATGACAGTGATATTAACCTTTTCTTTAATTTCCTTAGGACAGTTTTCCTTAATTTTTACATTTCCCCAAATACTGATTTATCCTTCTTTGCTGTGTCGCAGTCACACTCTTAAAATGTTATCTGTAATTCTAATTTCTTTTGTCGCTTCCTATCCTGTCTTCAGCCCACTGTCAGCTGCCTTCTGCTTTCCCACACCCCTCTCTCCACTATTCCACCAAAAATCCTCTAGCCATTGTTACCAGGGAGCACCTCCATGCCAAATCCAATAGACATTTCTACAACTTTATCTTGTTTTTTTTTTTTTTAAACTTTTCTGGAGCTTTTGACACTGTTGGAAAAGAATCCATACCTGATACTCTTCCCTGTGGAGTATTTTATTCTGATTCATTTTTCTGAATCTCTTTCCCCTGCCACCCTTAAATGTTGATGATTCTAAGTTCTCCTGGCATTCTGCATGGTTCCTAGGTGACCTTATCCCTTCTCTTCATATTGGTGATGTCTATATCCATAGTCCCATCCCATACTCACTGAACCCTGGACTGCTTTTTTGAAGTACCTCCCCTGAAAGATCCCATTTTAAAACTATAACTGAGGGGCGCTTGGGTGGCTCAGTTGGTTAAGCGACTGCCTTCGGCTCAGGTCATGATCCTGGAGTCCCAGGATCGAGTCCTGCATCGGGCTCCTTGCTCAGCAGGGAGTCTGCTTCTCCCTCTGACCCTCCCCCCCTCATGTGCTCTCTCTCATTCTCTCTCTTTCAAATAAATAAATCTTAAAAAAAAAACAAAACAACTCTAGAACTGAGCTCAGCCTCTCTACCTTATATTATATCCCTAAAATTCCATCCTTCTCCTGTGTTTACTTATTCCATCTATTCATTCATACAGAAACTTTTATTGGATAGCTACCATGTGCTATCGATACTTAGTAAGTGCTAGAAATGAAGTGATACATAAGAAAGACACAGTGTCTGCCCTCTGGTAGCTTATGGGCTCTAATGAGAAAGACTGGCATAGAATAAATAATTACACACATATTTAATTATGAGTATTTGATTATGATTGTATGAGCACACTAATAAGAAGCAGAGGATTTTGTAAGTCAGATATCTGACATATTAAAGATATGCCCTCTTCCTTTATCCCCTATGGGTTCTGCCTCTCTGATATCTCACCAGTCCATTTCTTAGGGTTCTCATGGAAGACCTGCTTCATTAGTTTAGGCCCTCCCTGAGATTGTTACAGCCACCTCGTAAGCCTTCCCCCTGCCCCACCGAAATCCACCTTTCACACTGCCTCTGTGACAAATGTGATCACACAATGAAGCTGGTCTTCCCCAACCAAATCTCTGCACTGGTCAATTCTAATTCTCCCTTTTTCCTGCTTAAAATCTTGTGCTAGTTTTGTATTTCCTTCTGGGTAAAACTTAGGTGTGCCATGCAGAGCCCCGTAAGTGTGGCCACTGTCTGTCCTCACCTTTCTCAGGGAAAAACTGCTTTCAAGCCACTCAGGTTCCACACATTTCCATGGATTGTCCCCCCCCACCCCCATCTATAAGCCTTTGTATTCCTATCAGTACCTGTACCGGGGACCTTAGTCAGCTTCAGAGAAGGCCAAGAGTGTATGACATTCCCACCACCACTGGGCATCTGCTTGAGGTCAGGTTCTACATCTTGGTCCTCTCTGCATTTCTGTTATAACGTCTGGTGCATGGCTGATGCTGAATAGCATATGTGTTTTTATAATGAATGCAGTTACATTCAGCCCAGATTACACGAAAATGTTTCAATCACAGGGAAGTGTTTTCACCATTGTTTACCTACGAAGTCTCACGTTTAGGTTTGCGAAAGGCAGCTATGATTCCTCCAGATTAATGGGAGGGCATAGGGAGAGTGTTATTTATAATTGTTCTCCAAATAAAAACATGAATGTGGCTATGTCTGATGCTGTCCAAGTTCCAGTTTAGTAAAGTCCCAATCAGAATTTACTTACTGCTTTTCCCCCACTTTGGTGTCTCTCTTCATCACCAGTCAGATCTCACCCTGCATGTTCTCAGGAGTAGGAAGAATGTCTTTGATTTTTTTTTTTGGAAGGAGGTGGCACATGCTTTGGGGTTAGATTGAGATCACAGGATTCAAGAAATACACTTAATTATCATTCAGATCCCTATTTGATCAATGTTACTGAAAATGCTTTTATTTCTTCTTGAACATTTAGTATTCTGGTTATTATGTGTTGATCCCTATTCAACTAGAAGATCTATTTGGAGAGAGGACACGTAGTTCAGAGCTTTTTCAAAGAGTGATGACCCAGACTGCATGCACCTGACTTGTCTGGAAGGCTGGTTCAGATGGTAGGATTTAAGCCTTCACAACCAGACACACTGACTCAGAACCTCAGGCAGTGGGACATGGGAGTCTGTGTGCTCTTAAGATCTCCAGGTCATTTTGATGCATATAGAGTTATACTCCCACTGATAACACAGTTTAGCTTCTTGATTCAGATAGTCTTGGGTTTAAATATTAGTAATACCATTTATTAGCTAAGTGACTTAAGGAAATTAAGAACTTTTCAAGCCGACTTCGCAGAGTCCTGGCTGCTACAGAGCACCCTGTCCCCCAGAGCCTACAGTGCCTGCATGCCAGGCGATACACCCCACACTCACGGCTAAGCTGGCTACCTTTCATCCCGACCATGCCCCCGTGTTTTAAGTTGTTTCCACTTCTTTTACATTAGTTTAGTCTAAAATAACTTAGCTCATTCATTTTTATAACCAAAACATCTGGGAAAAGCCCAGCATTTCTACTGCATTTTTAACAGGGTAAATGAATTTAATCTGTATTTCCTGCAGCTGCTGTTTCCCCTCCTACTGGGTTCTTGGGCTTTCATTCCACACCAACACAACACAATTTCATCACAGGGTTTTTAAGAGGAAGCCTTATTTCCGTTTTCGAGCAGCTCAGTGGGGGATCCTGCAATTCTAAAAGGTGTGTAAGCACGAATGAGCTAGTGAGGTCTGTCAAGGTGACCTAGGGAGTTCAAGGCCAGACGCTGAGATCTGACAAATTCTCCAATAAAAAGATCCAGATAGCTTCTCACTTTTCCCACCTCTTCGTTGTCCAACTTGAATGAGCTTGCTCCTTTTGAAAAATGTCTTGGAGTAGCGCTCCACAGTTGTGATATTATAAACATTGCTACCTCCTTTTATTGCTGAAATCATTTCTGGGAAAGGTTGGTCAAACAAGGTAAAAGCTAGACCCAGCCTGGTGATTTACTCACTGTCAGCTCCAATTGCCCATGCCCCTACTATGAATGCTTGCCACCACGGTGACCAGGGTCCTCTCCTGCCTTCTCAGGATGCCATTACTCTTTGCCATATATACCTGTGTAGTTATGAATTTTTTAACTGTGTCCATTATGTCCAGTGTTTATCTGTGTCAACATTTCCTCCTGACAGCATGAATTCCTTAGGGAAGGACTTGAGTTTGTGATCATCTTTGTACGGCGCCTAGCCACATACGAAAACTGGCTTTTATAAACTCTTTTGAATTGTGAACTGATTAGATTTGATTTTAGAAATGTTCTAGTCCAAGTATACAAACTAAAGTGACTTCAGGGACCAGGAAGTTAACATGAATATGTAAGAGGCAGGTTATAAGAACATTTGGGTACTTAAGGCTGAGTCTTCCTGAGAGCTGACTTCACCTAAAAGACTACACCATCAGGTATTCAGTAGAGGCTGTGGTCAGACCAAACATTTGTGATTCACATTCATCACATGGGTCATAGGATTGCAACTTCTGATCCGGAGGCTCTATGTCCAAATGGTTAGAAGCTCACAATTAGGTTAGAGCCCTACAACAGAGGTTCAACACTTGGTTCTGCCACTAACTGGTTATGTAATATGAAGCAAGTTGGCAAACCTCTGCGTACCTTAGTTTATTCCTCAGTAAAATGGGAATACTACTACCTCTGTTGTAGAATTATTTGGATTTTTACTGAAATAATACATTTAGATGACTTAGAATAGTGCTCAGATGTTAGCTATTTTTAGCAGTAGCCCAACCTCTTCAGTATTTTGGTGAGAAAATTGAAGCTCAGGGACACAGATACATCCTGCATCATATAGCTAACTTCTAGCAGAGTTCCTACTAGGACCCAGAACACTAAATTCCAGGTTGAGTATCCTTTCTGCAATTATCAGTGATTTTCAAATATTATTTTATTAGCGGCAGAACCTCCCTCACTTTTTACTCCCCAAATATCACGCAGAACTCCAGGATAAAACAGATTCAAGGGGTGCCGCTCTGGTTGAAAGAGAGCTGGAAGCCCAGAGCCTCGCCCACTGGCTCTGCCTCCCTGCCACCCTTCTCGAAATCCCTATGACTCTGAAGATCCTGAAGAGAAGTTTCACAACCACTACACTAAAAAGTTTGGAAATGTAAATGAAGATCTAAAGAAGGGATAAGCCCTGTCTTTGCATGTGTGAGTTTCCTCTGGCAAGGCTGTATGTCTCCGTTAGCGCTAACACTAACTTTCAGATATAAAAATAAAAAATGAAAGTGGATGAACCCCTTGAAGCCATGGAAAATGATACCCACCAAAGCCCCTTACACCCATCTTACTGTCATTTAGCAAGGAACAGAAATCACGAAGCTCTTAATTTATAGCCTTGGTCCGACACAGAATTGTTTAACATCGCCTATAACTCAGGCTTTTTCTCCACCATTCATAAGTCATGGTAATTACTCTGGGTCCCCATGGGCAGAGGGATATGGAGATCTGCCTTACAGGTGTTCTGTCTTCTTCCAGGACATGCACATCATCAGTACTGATGAGAACCAAGTGTTTGCAGCCGTCCAAGAATGGAACCAGAATGACACGTACAACCTCTACATCTCAGACACGCGTGGCATCTACTTCACCCTGGCCATGGAGAACATTAAGAGTAGCCGAGGTCTAATGGGAAACATTATTATTGAATTGTATGAGGTATGTAGCCAAGATGATCCTGCACCTGGGTCTGCCTCTCTTTTGGAGGAGTTTTAATGGGATAAACACGAGCATTGCAGTCAGCCAGTCCTGGGTTCAGATGGCAGCTGTATCCTTGCAATTGTGTGACTTCAGGCAAGGAACTTAGCTTCCCTGTGCCTCCATCTCCTCACCTGTGAAACAGGGATAAAATATTTGCCTAATGAGATGGTTGTGAGAATGAGAGAGAACATAAGTAAAGCATCTAGAGTGGTGGTTGACTCCGCAAACTTGAATAGATGGTGGCTGAAGTGAATGTTCTTTTGTGGATGAGCACGATTATGAGCCAGATGCCCAAGTATTTGACCTACGTGGGCTCGCTTAAGTCCCTTTTTCAACTCTACGGACTCTGAGTGGAGGCACGTATCTATTAGTATATCTTAAATTATTTGGAAAATAACATCTTATGAACAAGTTTTACAGGAAAAGAAAAGTGAATATCAGTGCTGGGGATGAGGGTTTCCCTAAAATGCCACCAGATGCCAACATCGGAGTATGGTGAAGAACTGACCTTGACTTACTTTGAGTTGTTATTTAATATGATCACCTTACTGAGTTTTCAGTTATATTGAGATTTTGTTTTTAAATGTGATCACCAGTTAAAGAATTAATTTATCTAGGAAACCAAGTGACTCCACAGAGGAACTAGAGAAAAATGAGTTGTTTCAGTGACCTTAAGCCTGGGTCACTTTTTATGTCTCTAATGGCCGCGTATGATCTTTGATGGTCCTGGCCACAGGGCTCACCTTGTTGGTATGATGGATTGATTTGAGTAAAGGGGTGTATTTCATTATCCAGCATTCACTAGTGACTGGTGGTCAAACCTACACCTGCTACGCTAGTGGAGGTCATTCATTCATGGAGGGAGGAGTTGTCTGTCATGAGCAGTAGCTTAAGATGGTGTGGGTGAGCTGCTCCCTTACGAGTTTTCATCTTTGAGGCATGGGAGCGGCTTTCAGAATAGAGAGATCAGTGTAGGGGCTCCTGGTTTATTGTGGTGTCTTCTGAGCAGTGCTTGGCAAAGTTCTAGCATCCCTACGCTGGTATCGAAGTTACTGAGAGTGGTAAAAGATTCTAGTTATTTTATTAGGTAAGAGGACTGCACGAAGATCTGGGGGTGAATAGAAGTACACTAAAAAAGAGAGAGAGAGAGAAGTGAATGGCACTGGGTGTAAAACAGAATCAGTAGAAATACCGTGATTTCCTAGGACATTGTTGACAAGTGCTGATTCCCTTAACAACAAGGTCCCCGTTTGAGAAATGGCCCAGATTTTTTCTTAGAATTACAAAAACTGGTAAAGATGACTAAGGTGTGTAAAGGGCCTTGGGAAGCTTACCTTTACATGCCTCTAATCATACCTGGAGGCAAAAATACCCTTTGTTATTGGGCAGTAAGTCATCTCTGGTGGGAAGGTTTAGATGAAATGTTCCTAGGACTGAGGCCATTGGAACCAGGTTCCTGTTCGCATAAGTGAGGCTATAGAGATGGGACGATTATTCATACTCCTGTGGTCAGACCTCAGTAGGACAGGGTAGACATTGCTGCAGATGACCTTCCAGTTGAGAAATCCCTGTGTCTCTGACCCTATCGATCAGGCAGGTGAGTTTGGTACTGTGCTGTTCTTTTTGTAATAAAGAGCACCTTGGTCATTGTGAATAGTGAGACACTGATCTGAAGTGGAGCATGGATCAAAATGAAGAATATGCCTAGATATATGTATTTTTTGGTCTTGCTGAAGTCAGTCATGCATTTTTGGTCTTTTGGGGGGAAAATGCATGGTGTCATTCCATGTATACAGAAGCAAGACATACAAGGCCAGGCAACTTCTCTAAAAACCAGTTGTGTTGAGTTTGTTCTCATTTAATTTTATCCGGGTTCATTGGGATCCTGCTTTGTGTTAAAGTCCATGAGGAAGGCAGAAGAGATACCGATTCTTACCCTCTGGAAGCTTGCAACCTAGTTTATTGGGCTCTGAAGAAGTCTGTGAACAAAGTTCCTTTTTTTACCTGCCCAGACTGTAGTCAGTTGAAACAGAGACAAAGGGTGAGACAAGTGGAGATCAAATGTCATCTTTATTGCTTTTAAAAGTTATGTAGGAGCAAGTGGGCTTGCTAATACTGCCTGCCAGACCTGGATGCACCCATCTAGTCACATGCACAAATAATAAATCAGAAGCTCTCTTGTGGAAGCCTCTTCCTAGAACACCACGGCAGTGAGGTACAGAGAACGTGATCTTTGCAGGCAAATCCCCAAAATAGTGGACCTGGGGATGAGCTGTATATGCCCAGTTCTTTTTTTGCAATGTTACCAA
This sequence comes from Leptonychotes weddellii, assembly GCF_054177405.1. Classification (NCBI taxonomy): domain Eukaryota; kingdom Metazoa; phylum Chordata; class Mammalia; order Carnivora; family Phocidae; genus Leptonychotes; species Leptonychotes weddellii. The sequence goes on along the minus strand of NC_138374.1, from coordinate 21,688,899 downwards.
TCTGATTATCATCTTTTTGCCCTGCAGAGGAAGAAGTGGAAGACATTCCATATTTTAAGACCTGCATGAGTCAATAACTAGATGGATGGTGTAGATTTATAAGACCATGAGCTAGCCAATCTAATTGCATCAAATAGATGCTCATCAGGTACAAGAATGAGTGCCAGATAGGTGGTTGGAGTTTAGATTCTAGAAGGCATTTAATACCAAGAGAATAAATCATATCCGGACACTATCTAGACCATGACCATATTGAAGGTTTTTAGAGGGTGTTGCTGTTTTGTACCTGGAGATGCATTCTGTGATTTGGAGATAAAGCGAATTTAATTGGTCTCTAGGGGTCATTAGTTTTTAACCTCCTTCACTGGAGATTCTCATAGAAACTGAGATTGTGTGCCATATGGCCAGTTAGCAAAGAGACTATAATTTTTCTGGACTCTGAATGCCCTTGAGTAATGCATCTGGGAAAACTAGGAGGCTTTCACATTCAATTCAACTAAATTAATGCACTTTCATACAGTATATTTTGTTTGATGAGATGAAGGTGGTGCATGAGACTCACAATCTACTGGAAAGATACATGACCCTATTAGGGTAGTTAGTGATCACAAACTAACTTGTATTAAAGCTGTGATTTTCCATGTTGTAGAATCACTAAAGAGGAAGGTTAAATCTAACTTGAGGAATTTGGGGGGACTTGGAGATGAGTTGGCTTAAAGGATGAATTACTGGAGCTTGGAAGAAAGGCATGTCTGGTGGAATCCCAGCATGAGATGAGAACCAGAGTCTGATGAGTAGATGCCCATTTTCATGGAATGTTGAGTGACTTTGGGGAACAGTGGGGATAAATATTGCAAAGATACTAGTAAAGAGCTGAATTGAAGAGTTGGGCATTTATTTGATGGGCAAATTTTTCTCTCTGTTTTTCCCCTACATCTACATACCTAAAAATGATATTTGGATGTATGATGCAGTCTCCTATGCCAAGTTAATGTATAACTTTATATTATGATGTGTTAGGATATTACACCTATTTAACCTTGTCTGAAATGTCAGAGATGCCTTTAGGTAACACAGATGTGAGTTGGCTCGGGATGAGCATAGCCACTTAAATCTATTTACTAGTGTATCACTCCATCTTGCATTTTGCACTCCTCTCAGGCTTCTTCTTGACCATGGGAAGGGGACAAAGAAAATGAGAACTTACTTGAGAATTCACCCTGTAGGTCTTGGCACTAAAAGACCTTGGAAGCCAGTGGGTGGGAATCCACCCCCTCTGAACTCCCTAAAACTGAATAAAGCAGAGACATTGTTTATTTCTTGGTCTGTTGGAGCAGTCTCCTTCTGTAGAGAGTCTCTTCTCATTCTTCCTTTAATCCCTGCTTCCAAGTACAATATTGTCATGGCTGTAATTACATAATCAGGTGAGAAAGTAATTCTTAAAGGCCAAATAACAATTTCTTTTTTAAGGTGTCAGAGCCTGTTCCATCAAAACAAGTCTGATGATGACAATGAATATAATCTATTATGTGTGTTCACCATTATTCTGTGATACTCTTTTCACGTAGAGCTTTGTTGTGGTTTCTTCACATCACTAACTCCAAACTACATTTCTTCTTAGTTGCTTTCCACTGATAAATCAAGAAACAAATATTCTTTCCAACACCCTCAGTTATTTTATGGAAACATTGCTCTGAGCTGCGGGTTGGATGCATTTTCTTCAATATTTTCCTGGATGTAAAACATCCAACTCATACCTCATTATAATAATAACAACAGCATACCAGGTAATGTCTAAGACCGGTATTGTTGAAAAATATATTATGTCGGCTACAGATGCACTTCTAAATGTTCTACCACCCACATTTTTTAAAGTAAAAGAAACAGGTGAAGTTAATTATAATAATATATTTTATTTAACCAAAATACCGAAAATATTATCATTTTAGTATGTGTACCATTTGAAAGATTACTAATGAGATATTTTATATTTTTCCATACTAAAGCTCCAAAATTCTGAGTGTATTTTACACTTCCCCCATATCTCAATTCATATGCTAAATTTTCATCAGAGATACTTGATCAGTATTTACATTTCATAAAATGTGCAGTCGAAAAAGTAGATTCACATACCCAAGTTATTCCAAACATACTTAAAAGTTTGCCAATAACAGAATTGGGTGTTGGTTTTTAAAGATTTTATTTATTTATTTGAGACAGAGAGAATGAGAGAGAGAGAGAGCACATGAGAGGGGGGAGGGTCAGAGGGAGAAGCAGACTCCCTGCCGAGCAGGGAGCCCGACGCGGGACTCGATCCAGGGACTCCAGGATCATGACCTGAGCCGAAAGCAGTCGCTTAACCAACTGAGCCACCCAGGCGCCCGGGTGTTGGTTTTTAAATTGAAGTTCAAATTGGTTCAAATAAAATACAGTTAAACTTCAGCTCCTTAGTCCTACTGGCCACATTTCAAGTGCTCAGTAGCCATATGTGGCTAGTGGCCATAGTACTGGTTTGCATAACCCTAAATTATATATATATATATATATAAAATGTAATTAATTAATTGATTTATCTATCTATCTATCTATTGCCATATCTCTTTGTGGTAGGTATCATTCCCCCTGGTGCCTATGAGAGTACAGAGGTGCAGAGAATTTAGTAACTTGGCTCAGATCACACAGATAGTAAAATGGTAGAGCTATGTTTGAACCAGTCCATGTATATTTGAATAAAAAGGACAGGCTCTTCCCACTATGCATTTTTTTCACATTTATTTTTTTTTATTGAGGTCTAATTTATGTATAGTAAAATTTACCCGTTTTGGTATGCAGTTCTGTGAGTTTTGATAGGGGTATGCGGTTGTGTAACTACCACCATAATCAAGATAGAGGACTGTCACCCCAAAATATTTCCTTGATGGCCTTTTTGTAGCCAACCATTCTCCCACCCCAAATCACTGGCAGACCAGTCTGATTTCTTTCTCCTGTTTTGCCTTTTCTGGATTTTCATGTGATTGGAATTATACAGTAGATAGTCTTTTGAGTTTGGCTTCTTTTACTTAGAATCATGCATTTGAGAATCACCAATGTTGTTGAATATCAGCAGACGTTCCTTTTTTTTTTTTTAAATTTCTGAGTAGTATTCCATTATGTGGATGTGCCCTAGTTTGTTTATTCATTCACCAGTTGAAAGACATTAAAGTTGTTTCCAGTTCTGTGTGGTAATGAATAAAACTTCTATAAACATTCATGTAAACATAAGTTTTTCTTTCTCATGGGTGAATACCTAGGAGTAGGATTGCTGGGTTGAATGTGATAGAATATGATTATAAAAAGCCACCAACCTGTTTCTAAAGTGGTATTCTCATTTTGCATCCCCACCTGAGATGTAAGAGTTCTGGTTGCTTCACATCTTCACTGACACTTGGCATGATCAGGTGTGTGTGTGGGGTGGGGGGGGGCACTGTGAGAGGAGCCTAGTAGTACCTTAGTGTGGGTTTTATTTGAATTTCCTAATGACTATGTGGAACTCACTAGGATGGATAAAATGAGACTCTCTGAGTCATCTTAAGTGTTCTGCTTTCTTTGCCCATCTTATTGATGTTCCCTTGCTTTCCCTGTCCCTTGTGCCTGCTCCCCACCATTGCTTTATCATGAACTTGAGTGACCCATCTTTGGCCAGATGGACAGCTGCTTATAGACTCCACAGGCACATCTCTCCCCGCCTTACCTTCATCGGCCCCTCACCACCAGTTCCACTCTAGGGACAGCCCAAGGCAGACCATGGTAATTGCTTTTCTCAGCAGAGCCCTGGTTTCCTTGTCCTAAGGGCCCAGGGAGGTGAGCAACAGATGCCCATAGCACCTGGACTCAGTGCTCTGCCAAGAGGCTGCTGTCAGTTCCCCTTCGTACCTCAAATTGATTCCCAGAAGGAAAGTGGGCTACACAGGCTTGTACGTGTACTGCCATCTTCTGTGGACATCATCCCAAGCTGGTGCCCTTCTCTTTGAACTCTGGGACCGGCAGCTGCAAGCCATGCTTCTGATTTTAAACAACAGTGGGAGGAAACATGGTCAGAGTTTATCAGATGCCAAGTACCTCCTTGGGTGGAAGAGTTAAAATGGGTGTCTCATTCTCTCATTCCTTTATATCGTATGTAGTGAGGCTCAGTAGTGTTTCGTGATACTTTTGCGTCAGAGACGTACATGTGCCTACATGTGCGCACATGCACGTGTACATGGGTATGAGTCCTAGGCTGTAGCATACATGCATTTTGTACTGGGGTTGCAGTCAAGAAGTTTGAAAGCTGTTGGCCTAGGGCACACAGAAGCAAAGTGCCCTCTAAACTTATAGGCTATTTATACACGATTTAGAGCCAAGAAGCAATTCAGGATTAATGTAAGGGTTTTGAGCAATCCAAATAAAAATCAGAAGTGTTCTGATTCTTTCAGACTGGAGGGAGATAGCTCATATTCAACTATAGGAGAAAGTCCTTCAGAGCTGCAGATGGCTTCCCTGGAAATCTCTCCTTCCTGTGTCTTTTCAGACCCCATTCTCCAGATTCTGCTCTCACAATATGTAGGGAATGCAAAAAATGCCCATTCGAGTGGTGTGGTGCTCAGTGAGAAAATGTGGTAGTGACCATTCCGTTTTCCAAAGACACTCATCCAGAAGAACCCAAGAGGCAACTGAATGGCTAGTAATTCATGCTGTGATGCATCCAGCTAGGAGGCAGTGGATGGGGGTGACAAAAGCTCCACAGGAGCAGGCTTAGAAATCTAAGTCGGACTTGTAAATTTCTCCAGGGAGGTAGACACCAAGGCCCTGGGCACATGTTGGAGGGGACCAGCTGGCTTACAGGAGAGAGTTCTCTAGAATCATTATCTGGTGGTCCAACAGAAAAAGTACCAGCTCCATGGCTAAAGAAAATACCAAAAGGCCTCCATCAGACAGATGGTTCTATCCATTCTCTGTGAGGAATAAATTGGTAGTCAGGTTTAAGAGAAACACTTTTGCTGTTGGTTTTTAAAGACTGAGGTGATAGGAGAGCCTCAGAGCCCCTAGATGAGCATAGAAGATGCCAGTCTTCCCAAAATGGCAGTGACTTTAAGCAGCTAGGGCAGGGAGCGTTTGTCCGGTAAGGACAGAACTCTGACACCAGTGCCCCTCCTCCCACCTTGGCTTCTGTCCGTACCCACCCTCTGTTCAAGTTAGGAATTTAATCATTCCTTTTTTGGCCATTTGTCAAATTCCCCTGGTGGTGTCCTTCCCAGATAAATTCTGTTCTCCTTTTGACATTCTTTGTCCATTTTTTGTTTGTTTTTATCTGCGTTGGCATTCTTTTTCAAGGGCAGTCCGGTTACTTTAAAAAAAAAAAAAAGCAAAAACAAAAACAACCTTATTTCACCTACTAAATTATGTCATTAAAAAAAATAAAAGAGCTCACTTCTGTGAAATTCTTTCCCACTGGTATTCTCTCAGTTAACCATGATCCTCAAAGAATGGGGAATAAATACACTTAAAATTCTGAGATATCTCTTTCCAGAAAACCTATCATTCAACCTCATGTTTATATACATTTAAATGAGTTGACTTGCCCTTTGGCTTTGGAACATGCTGAGATTGTACAGGAAGTTAGGGAATCTTTCTTTGAGATACTGTTGTCATTCAGAATATCTGTTCTTATTGCCCAAAATGTAGACATGGAAGGAATAAAAGTTTGAGTTGAATCTGACTTACTCTAGAACATTTCTGAATCATAAATTTCTTTTAATTCTCTAGTTTCTTGTTTTGTGGCGATGATCTTCTCCCTTCTTAATATCAAGGGTATGCAAATTCCAGTAGATCAGGAACTCTGGCAAGAGTGCTCTGCATAGGGCGCCTGGGTGGCTCAGTCGGTTGAGCGGCTGCCTTCGGCTCGGGTCATGATCCCAGGGTCCTGGGATCGAGTCCCACATCGGGCTCCCTGCTCTGCGGGGAGCCTGCTTCTCCCTCTGACCCTCCCCCCTCTCATTCTCTCTCTCTCAAATAAATAAATAAAATCTTAAAAAAAAAAAAAAAAAAGAGTGCTCTGCATTATCTCATGTATCCATGCTTAGCCAGCTGAGGAAAAAGAGGAAGGGCAGAGTTGATTTTGTCTATTTCAAAGTGACCATTGGCTGAGACCCAAAGGTGACATGGAAGTAATGCAGGATCACACAAAGATGGATGCCAGGTCACCAAGCTGGGTCGTCTGCCTGAAAATATCTGCCTCACTACTAATCAGGAGGCTAAATTTCCAGCCTTAAGGACTATACCTTAATGCTTTCAAAATCTGCCTACAAGCTGCTCCTGAGCCAAAGTACATGTTCCACAGAAGGGGTAACCCCTTTGGTTGTTATCAACCACTGCCACCTCAGAGGGAATGTTAATTGTTAATCAAGGATAAGATCCTATGAACAGAATGCAGAAACACGTAAAGTGGGAAAAGCACATGGGTAAAAGGGCAGTGGGACATCTGGGTCAGGGGCAGGTGGTAGAGGATGAAGAGATGAACTTAAAGTTCTCCCAAAGACCACATGGTATATGGCATTTCTCACCATGTTCCTCCTCTTCTCTTCTTTTATACCCCCAACACCCTGTGGGAGGTGCTGGGGCTTCTCCCAGGGCTTCTCCAAGATTATCAGCATTTGGCCCAACATGGTTCTCCATCTCTTGCCCTTTTTCCTAGGTAGCAGGTATCAAAGGGATATTCTTGGCAAACAAGAAGGTGGATGACCAGGTGAAGACATACATCACTTACAACAAGGGCAGAGACTGGCGCCTACTTCAAGCCCCAGATGTGGACCTGCGTGGAAGTCCAGTACACTGCTTGCTGGTCAGTCACCCCATCTCACATGAAGTCCACAGGGCAAGCTGGTCACCTGGGGATGTCCCATCAGGGGCTTTCTTCCAGTAAGGGGTCTTAGGAACTTGGCTGGTGCCGGGCAGGCATTTCCCACAACCCCCAGGGCGATGATCTCCGGGCTCAGACTGCCATACCACTTGGATGGAAAGCTCAGTTGAAACTCACAGGCTTGTACTGAGAATACACTATGTACTCCAACTCTTAGTAAGATAAAGACATGTTTAAGAGACAGTGCCTGCATTCCAGGGTCCCAGACAGGGCTCAGGAGTAGAAACACACCTGCTAACTGCTACTGATATGATTCAGTTTGGTAAGTGCTTGATAGATGTCAAGGTAAGCAAAAGTTGCCTTGCCAGCCCAGGAGAGGTCAGGCTGGTGTGTCCACATGGGACAGTGGTTACTCTGTCAGCATTCCCAGGGTGTGCCAGGTGTATGGAGTATTGGGGTAGGCACTCTGGAGGACATGATGCATAAGAAGTTTTCTCTGCCCTCAGATGTGTCAGCTCTAGGTGGGGAGGGAAGGCAGATCATTAACAGTGAAATTCATGGACCCTCTGTGGTGTCTTAGGAAGGACCTGTGTGAGCAACTCTTCCAAGGCCTCGGAAATGGTTATGTTTCTCTCAGCAAAAAGTTGCCTTTTGCCATTGTTAAAAAGGTTTATTACCAACTTTCCACATTGTAGACATTATGTTAATAATAACTGAGGATATGGGGGTGGACAGGGACTTTCCTTTTTTTTTGTAGATTTCAGTCTAACCCCCTCTTTTCAGCTGGGGTTCCAGGCAGATCAGAGTCAAATGCGCACCCACCTAGGAGCTGGTCATAGTGTGAGTTTTCTTTTTTCCTAGGCCTTACCCATGGCTTTATCTTATTTTCCTAACCTAATTTTCTCCTTTCTCCAATTTCATCATTCTCTTGTTTTTATTTATTATATAGGATACCTATCTATAAATCCCTCATCCTTTTTCAGAACACCTAAAAAAGGACAAATGAGTAAATAACTTTCTATTAGTTTTAGACAGTGTCTTCAAACATTTTAGGTAAAACTGAAGTAACATTATAAACAGGAATCAAATAATGTGAAGGAGAAACAGAAACAATCTGGTTGAAGAAGAGGGTAGAGGGCCTGGAGACTGCTTCACTTAGCTTCCCCTCTGCATCCCTCCCGGTGGCCGCCTCCAGCTCTAAAAAGCAGGATGTGATGGTCAAGATCAGAAACAGGGGGAGGTCAGGATCATTCTGTGGGAGGGAATGGTCGGGGAGGCTTCCTAAGGCTGACCGTGGACTGGACTTTGATGGATGGGGCAGGGATGAGGAAGGGAGGGGAGGCCTGCAGTTGTGATGGGGGCAGCTTCTGATATGAACATACTAGCTGCCTCAGGCAGAAATGTCTCCTGCCCAAATCTTAGGGTGCAACTGTTTCTGGAAGCCTTATCTCTGGTGGGGCAGGGGTGTGTGTCAGAAGTTTGCCGGAATGAAGCTGTTTTCTTCTCCATTTTAGCCCTTCTGCTCCTTACACCTGCACTTGCAGATCTCTGAAAATCCGTATTCCTCAGGAAGAATTTCTAGCAAGGAGACAGCCCCGGGACTCGTGGTGGCTACAGGTAAGAAAGACATTCCCTGTGCTTCTTTGTCCCTGACAGCTTCTGGAATATTTATCACCTTTTTGGACTCATTTGAGCATTTGGATGAAAGTGATGGGCACTCCCCCCAGAAAATAGGCAGGGTTATGGAACCCCAGGGCCAGTCTCATGACCCAGGAAAAGAGCTCCAGACACTTGTAACTTCTAGGTTACTGCGCATCCCACACAGTCACAGAGCTGTTCCCTGTGCTTAGCAAGAGGCCAGAGTTCCTCTCAAAGTAAACTGACTGATCAGAAAGCTTGTTTGTCATAGGGAATTCTCACTTTAAGACACCTTTGATATATGAACTTGCCAGCTCACCAAATATAAGTTGGGGCAATTTTCTCTTTACACAGAGAATTCTTTGCAAAGGCTTTCACCCCAGAGCTGTTTTTAATCAGGAGGTCTCTGGTGCATGTAAAGGTTTGTTTACACATGATTAACCACTTGGCCGAGAGTCTGGGGGAAAGGGCAAAAAAACCCCTAAGGTTGGAACCACTGTCCACTGATCATCAATCAGAAATGAAGATAAAGCAACTCTGAAATGAAAATGAAAGTCTCTGGGGAATGTGCTCTGATTAGCATGCGTTTGATTTACACGTACCTTTCAGGAATACATTGATGCCATAAAGCAAGGCAGGCTTCTAATCTCCGAAGTTAGAGTTCTGGTGTTAGGCTTTTCTCTAATGAAAGCAGATAAATTCACAGTGACTTCCTGAGATGGCACATTTTGTCTTGTCTCATCAACCCGAACCTCTGGCTCCTGGTCACTGCTCTCCTAGACACGACTTCCTTCTCCATGCCCCCAGCTGCAGGAACTTTGAAACACCATCGGTGACTGACCACGTGGATCAGATTTGCAGCGAGAGTAGTTCTCAAGCATTCCAGGCCATTTCTCTCAACCCCGTAGGGATTGAATCCCTGTATGGAACACCACTGGCTTCAGGACAGGCTTCAGTCCAGGTTAGCGAGCGATGAGGGTAGGCTCTGTTGCTGTTCTGGCTTGGGGAGTGATCCCCACGCTCCCTAAGCCTTGTGGGTTAGACCTCCCAACTCAGGGACTGCAACACTCTCTGCCTCTCCTCCAGGCCTGCTGGACACCCTGGCTTGGAATAGAAGCAACATGGAAAACAGTAATCAAAAAAAAAGAAAGAAAGAAAAGAAAACAGTAATCAATAATAAAAGTTAATATTATTTAATATGGCAACTACATAGCCAGGCATTGTCCTATGTGACTTAACCACTCTGAACTTCAGTATTTTTATTGGCAAAGTGGGGTTGACAGTATTGACATAACAGAATTGAAGGATTAAATGAAGAACTAGATTTAAGGTGCTCGGACAGTGCCTGGGACATACTGAATGCTCAATACACATTAGCTCTTATCATCAGTAATATTACAGAAATTTAACCCTGGTTTTGTATCAGAAGACTGTGATTTGTGCATCTCCTTCAACAGAATCCATAAATCATATGCACACACTAGGCCTACGATGACTGAACGAATATACTCAGGAATGCTGGTGTCCTGCTTTCCGAGCTGAGCTCTGACACTAGCCTTGTGAATTTGGCTTAGTTCTTCAACCACTGGGCTTTGTTTTCATTTATAAAACAGGTTTCTTTTTTTCCTACCTTGTGGGAATTTGTAAAAATTAGAGCTAGAAGAGTATGTCCACAAGATCCAGCAGGGTGCTCAGAGCATAGTGAGGTGGGATTAGTTGTAGATTTTGCCTGTGACCATTGTGTGCCGCTAAATTAGTCGCATGTTAAGCCTTTATAAATTAACAAACATGGACACATTAAAGATGTGTTTTTATTTTATTTTATTTATTTATTAGAGAGAGAGAGAGCAAGAGCAAGGAGGAGGGGCAGAGGGAGAGGGAGAAGCAGACTCCCCACTGAACAGGGAGCCCAACGCGGGGCTTGATCCCAGGACCCCGGGATCATGACCTGAGCCAAAGTCAGACACTTAACCAACTGAGCCACCCAGGCGCCCCAAAGATTTGTTTTTGAAAGGGTTTTGTCCGTAGACACTTGACCCTTGAACAACATGGGGCTTAAGGGTGCCGATCCCCACATAGTCGAAAATCCACATATAACATGTGAGTCCCTGAAACTCTACTACTAATAACCTACTGTTGACCAGAAGCCTTACCAATAATATAAATAGTCGATTAACATGTATTTTATATATGTACTGTATACTGTATTCTTACAATCAAGTAGGCTAGAGGAAAGAAAATGTTATTAAGAAAATCATGAGAAAAGAAGAAGAAGAAGGTAGCGGGAGGGGAAGAATGAAGCGGGGGAAATCAGAGGGGTGGAC
>NC_138374.1:21624964-21677563 GCF_054177405.1 Leptonychotes weddellii | reverse complement strand
GACGATGGACTCTGAAAAACAAACTGAGGGTTCTAGAGGGGAGGGGGGTGGGAGGATGGGTTGGCCTGGTGGTGGGTATTGAGGAGGGCACGTTCTGCATGGAGCACTGGGTGTTATGCACAAACAATGAATCATGGAACACTTCATCTAGAACTAATGATGTAATGCATGGGGATTAACATAAGAATAAAAAAAAAAAAAGAAAATCATGAGGAAGAAAAAATACATTTACAGTGCTATACTGTATTTACTAGAAAAAAAAATCACAAGTGGACCTGCACAGTTCAAATTCATGTTGTTCAAGGGTCAACTGAATGTCAGAATTTACTAATGCCTTTTCCTCTCCCCTTTGTAACATTTATAACTTTGTATGGCTCCTTGCCATACAAATGGCCCTGGGACGTTGGGAGGGATGTAACACAGCTGAACAGATCCCGACAGAAAGCCAGCCCTGGGTCATGGACACATGCCTCCTCATGCCCAGCTTCTCCTTACTGTGCTTGTCTGCTATCCCTGGGAGGTTGTTGGCTGTCAGGAAAATAATTACGAAGTCAGCCATGGATGTCTTCAGTGGCTGGCATGGAGCCTGTCTCTCCAGGGCCCTTTTGCACATCCTGTCATTTCACCTGCCTCTGGGTGTCTGTGACCCTGGGCTCCCTCCCATCTGCTCCCGCTGCTCACCGCCTCTTCCCCTTTGCTCTGAGGTGTGGTCTCAGGGGAGCTGTGTGGAGGCCAGGAGCCATCTCTAACTCCAGTTGAAGCCATCTCAGAAGGCAGATGGAATTCCAGTCTGGAGAGTTTGACAATTGCCTGTAGCCAGCAGGTACACCAGGGTTCTAAATATTCTTACCACTGTGCTTTCAAGCCTACGCGTCAAGACCCCCGGTCTTCACGGTGCCTTACAGTTTGCAAAGCATTCTCTGTGCTTCAACTGCACGGCAGCTCTGTGATGCGGAAAAGGTGATGAGTCTTCTCCTCAGTTTACAGATGAGGTGATGCAGGAGGAAGAGGAAGAGGTCTCAGGCCCACACCGACACTCACTCTGGCTCTAGTTCTCTTCTGTCCAGCCAGAACTAGTCCTGAGCCCCCTCACGTGCTGGATGCACACTACCCCCCGGCTCCGTACCAGGCTTCCTAGAAACTGAAGCTCCATGGAGGCACATTCCTCCCTGCAGTGCATTGTGCACTGTCTGCTTCCTTTTTCACTGAGCCCTTAATCCTCTGAATGGGCATCTGGGCTGGTGAGAGAAGCATCTCTTACTCCAGAGGACTACAGAATTCTCTCCCTCTCTTTATGTCTTTTTTTTGCACAAGTGTTTAACTAAGTAAAGAAAGGTAGCCCTGGGAGGAAATGGGAGTTTTTACAAGTTGTTTAAAGCTGCCAAAAAGGGCAGTGGAACCTTCAGGATTTACCAGCTAAGCCATTGGTGAGAGAAACTCTGTGTTCCTCTGTGTGTCTCTCCTTCCTCTCTCCCATTGCACCACTTCAGTGGGGAACATCAGTGGGGAATAGCTACATCTTCTTCCAACCTGACCAGAGACCACTTTGGGGAGCCTCCTGGTTTCACTTTGCCAGTGAGGCATTTTCTTCAAGTCTTCCTTCTCTGACACCAGAACCAAATTATTCCTATCAGAGATTCCCCATGGGGCCACTTAGGAACTGCCCATGCTCTTAGATCCAACTGTCCTGGATACAGCTTTTCCGTCCCTTCCTCTGGGAACGAACTTTCTGGTTCCTGTTGTCAGCAGCATTTTTTTCAGGGCTCCTTTCAATTGACCTAAGATATTTCCAAAAACAGACTTCGCTTATGAGCCTTGGATTCTCATCACCACAACACCTCTAAAATCAGTCTGGTGGAACTTTGAAAGAGGGGCTTAGATAGTTGACAGAACCAGCTCCTACAGAGGGTATGAGATGATGAGAGAGACCCTAAGAAGCCATGACGGGGACAGCAGATTCCAGGTCAATGGTGACTCTGCACCTGCCTCTGTCTCTCGCTCTCGACCACCTTGGTAGACATGACTGATTGATCACCATGCTCTGTTCTTTTGAAACCAAATCTGGCTTCAGAATCCTTCTTAGCAGGCAACCATCACCAAATGATTGGAGTTGACATTCTCTGTCCCGTCCCTCTTTTCTTTCTTCATCTGTGTCTTCCAAAAACCCTATCTGGAGAGTTGAATTCCAGATTCCAGACAGATCTCCACAGAGCTGCTCACTGTGCCTCTCCCTATCCCTCTCGCACCTACTGCCTGAGCTGTGAGTCCCAGGGTTATTTTTGGAAGCCTGAGTGTCAAAACAAGTTGGCTAGCTGTGTATGCCCTGGTGCTGATGGGAGCTTGACAAGCTGTAGCCTGGCTTTAATTTCTCATTTTGAAGCATTAAATGTCAGGAGCTCAATTAACATTTTCATTATTGCATTTTTATTGTGCTCTTATTTAGGCTACAGATGTGTGGGAGCTAACATTCCCTTCTTGCTATTTTTAAAGAAAAAAATATCAGCCAAAATGATAAATTCTTACATCTTTAGGGTACTTTCCTGGTTCTTGATACCTCCCCAGATGCACATCAACATTGGAACATGACTTAGTCATTTGTTGACTCATTCATCCATTCCACAATTATTTATTGAGCAATTAACTACTACATTTGGGGCACTGTTCTGGGCTCTGAGGTGGGGAGTGCCCATTGGGGATCCTTGGGCAACATAGGTAGAATAGAAGATCTTGATCACTGCCTTTTTTAATGAACATAACCACAAGATGATGATGTGCAAGGGGAAGAAAAAGAATGGGAAAGAAAGAATGAAGGGGTGATGGGATAGAGGCAGTTAAGAATGGCACAAACCAGATGCCTTCTTTTCCTGCCCTACTTGATGGCCATGATCTGCTGAGTACGGTCATTTTATTCTGGGCACCCTGTAAACTTGGTTATGTAGTCTATAATATTGGGTCATTCAGCTGCTTGGCATTCAAGGGACAAGTGGACATGTTTAAGTTGGATGCACACTCACATGTATACACATGGACACACACACACACACACACACACACACACTGGTTTTCCTTAGGCTACAATTATACATGAGGAGGAAGTTGTCCTTAGGCCCAGCTTCTGCACGAATGTCTACTGTTCCACTCTTTGCCACCTTCAGGAGCACCTATCATGATCAATTTTAAGAGACTGTTGGTAACAGCATGAATAGTTCAAGAGATCCAAGCTCATTAATATCGAGTCTTTGATTCTTACCATTTAAAGATGCATTCCTGTCATATTATTTACTTTGGTTCCCATATTGTTTTTTTCTTCTTGCTGGGTTTTTGATATGATACCAAGAAAGTACTACACACATCAACTTTATTTTTATTTATTTTTAAAGGAATTTTTAAAAGTTAATTAATCATTGTTTTTAGTAATCTCTGCACCCAATGGGGGGCTCAAACTCATGACCCCGAGATCAAGAGTCGCATGCTCTTCTGACTGAGCCAACCAGGCACTCCACGTCAACTTTAAACATAACTTGGAAAACCTTTACTCTCTGCTGCCTTCCCCCCCAGTCCCAAATCTGCAAACAATTACAAACGATCTGCTTATGTTTCAGGCAACATTGGCCCGGAGCTCTCATATACTGATATTGGTGTGTTCATCTCTTCTGATGGGGGCAACACATGGAGACAGGTAACTGGGAAAATCGGGGACAGGGAAGAGGCATTTAGGGGAATTTCTGCCCCTCTCTTTTTCCTATAGGTTCTCAGGCTCAGTATGAGTGTGGTTGCAAAAAAAAACTTGGAAGCAACTGTTCAGTTTGGTCCATTTTGGCTGACAGATGAGCAGTGGGGTAAAATGGAAGCATTGGGTAAGGAATAGGAAGAACCAGAATTTTCCCATTTTTTCCATTCTTTCATTCAGCAGTAAGTATGGGACAGCCACTGGATGCTAAGTACTGTGCTGGTTTCTGGGGATACAACTGATGAAATTGTTCTTATCATTAATGTGCCATGGGATCTGGGCAGATAGGTCTCTTGCTGGATCTGTTTCTTTATCTACAAGATGAGCAGGTTAGAATACTAAAAGCACAAAGCTGTGGAAGTCTCTGGTGGGTTAAGTATTATGTAGGCCCAGCCTTAAGTAAGTATGAAGCAGATTAATAGATACATCACTACATGAAAAATTAATTCAATTTTACAAACATTTGTAGCACACTGTCCAATAGAACTTTCTGCAAAGATGGAAATGTTCTCTGTCTGTGCCATCCCATGTGGCTATTGAATACTTGAAATGTGGCTAGTGTGACAGAGGAACTGAATTTTTTATTTTATTTTAATCAATTTAAATCGTCTCATGTGGCCACTGTATTGAACAACACAGATGGATACAATGTCAGCTAGGTGTCAAGTACAAACCTGAGGAGGCAGTTGAATATTTTGGAGTCCTTTTCCTCAAGGAGTTCAAAATTAAGTAGAGAAAACAGCTTCATAAATAACTAACTGTAGTTTAGAATGATTTTTTTTTTTTTTTAAGATTTTATTTATTTGACAGAGAGAAACACAGCGAGAGGGAACACAAGCAGGCGGAGTAGGAGAGGGAGAAGCAGGCTTCCCGCTGAGCAGGGAGCCCAATGCGGGGCTCGATCCCAGGACCCTGGGACCATGACCTGAGCTGAAGGCAGACACCCAACGACTGAGCCACCCAGGCGCCCCTTGTTTTGTTTTTTTAAGATTTTATTTATTTATTTGACAGGGAGAGGCACAGCGAGAGGGAACACAAACAGAGGGAGTGGGAGAGGGAGAAGCAGGCTTCCTGCTGAGCAGAGAGCCCAATGCAGGGCTCGATCCCAGGACCCCGGGACCATGACCTGAGCCGAAGGCAGACGCTTAATGACTGAGCCACCCAGGCGCCCCTAGAGTGATTTTTTTTTTTAAGAGAGAGAGAAAGCACCCATGAGTAGTGGGCAGGGGCAGAGGGAGAGGGAGAGAATCTTAAGAATTGTAAGAGAATCTTACATGGGGCTTGATCTCACGACCCTGAGATGGTGACCCGAGACGGAATCAAGAGTCAGATGCTTAACCGAGCCACCCAGGTGCCCCTGATTGTATTTTAGTAGCATTTTTAGCCTGCAGAGCAAAGGGAGGAATTGCTTCTACTGGGAAAAACTGGGAAAGATTTCACAAGAAGAGTTGACATTTTACTAAGTCTTAAAGGTGAAAGGTTTTCACCTGAGGAAGATGAAGGAGGAACACTGAACGTCTTGATGTAGGTGCAGCCACCATCTGCAATCTAGTTGGACAGGTTCCAGCTTGGATCCCTATATGAAGCTCTCATCGCCATCACCAGCATCACCATCACCACCCCCATTGCCACCATGGTCGCCACTACCACTGTCAAAAGACAAATTTACCAAGAACCCACCAGATGCAACCAGCTATTTTAATTAAGTACTATAAGGCATACAACAAAGAATAAGGTTCCTACCCATAAGGCCATAATTAGGTAGATGAGAAGCAGATACATAACTCAGAACATATCTTCAGAATAAAAGATAATCTCTTTTGAGTGTCAAATGAGGACGGAAACTAGAACTTCAACTCTTCTGGTACAGAAACTCCTAGCAACAAACCATTGTCCCTCCAACTCAAGAAATAGCTCACCTGGCCGGGTGGCCACTGCAACACTCCTTCCTTGTGTTGTTACTACTTTGGTTTTCTTTTCCTTTTTCCAAATAGCTAAGGATTCCAGTTTTCACTCCAGTGTTGGACAGGGCAATTGTTAGCAGTGGCCAGAGTGATAGAGAAGAAAGTGAAAAGATAATGGTGTCTCTCTCTCCCCCATGCCAAGAATCTTGTACCCCTCATCCTCAGACTTCATTTCAGCCTCTCCATTATGTGGCTTAGCACAGAGCCCACCTTTGAGCTCTGCAGAGAAAACACTGGCACGATAGGCTCAGAGTCCATTTCTATCTGATACAGAAATGAGTCACCCTGAGGTCCTTTTTGCATTGAGACTACCATTAGTGTGGACATTTTTATTTCCTTAAAAGGCAAATGTGAGAAAGGAAACCAATTGAGAGGTTAAGCCTGAGAATCCATTTGCTTTTTCTCTATGGTGTTCCCTGGGGCATATGTACAGGAGACCCCATTCCTCCTATTCCCTCCCTTTTAAATATGTTTATACCCCCTGACCTTTTCTACTATGGTTCACTTAATCCACCATCCCAACCTCTCCATCTAGGCTGTAAGAACAACCAGTAGTGGTTAAGAGCTACAGGAATTGTCCAATTCCACTTTCTTCTAGAAGATCTAAAGTAGGAGGTTGGTTTCCAGCTGCAGAAATGTTTTTTCCTGTTTCAGGTTGGAGATACGATAGTTATATATAATAAAATCACTGATGCATGTGGGATTACATCTGACATTCTCATAGCTCAGAGCCTGGCATCATAATAGGTGCTTAGGAAATGCGTATGGGTAGATGGATGAATGGATCACTGAATGCATGAATGAATGAGTGGACAGATGAATAGGTAATGGACAAAGGGATGAATCAAAGAATGAATAACTCTGGATCCCTGGAAGCACTGTGTTCCAATGCACATTCAGAGTAAAGATCTGCAAGGGCCCAACTTAGGCCTTCATCCAGTTTGCATGGAAACCTAGGAAGTGGTGGCTCAGTCTAAGAACTCGGTCATCATGTATATCATAATGTCTAGAGAAATTGTCTTTACATTCCTAGACAGTTTATGAACAACACTGTAAGATACAGACCATTTATAAATTAGCAAAAATCTGCATAGATGAGAAAGAAGATGGAGCTGAGTAGTAACTTACTCGGATGCCAAGATGGGGAAGCATTTTTGAAGTCATATTTTTCCTTTGGGTTATCTAGCTGAGCATCTCCTTGTCTCAACTTCTTGTAGCACACTGGTTCACAGTACTAGTGGAGGGAGCCCTGGAAATACCATTTGAGTGGCCTTGGGAGAATTATTTGTTCTCTCCAAAGCCCATGTCCTCATCTATTAAGTGGGGATAATAGTATTTGCCAAACTACCTGATAGGGTTGTTGGAAGGCTCAGAACCTAGATGAAACCATATTTGTGAAAGACTTTGTAAACTGTAAGCACTATGCAAATGTAAGGTGTTGCTAAGATTGTTGTTGTTGTTGTTGTTGTTGTTGTTGTTCCAGATCTTTGATGAAGAGTACAATGTCTGGTTCCTAGACTGGGGTGGCGCCCTCGTGGCCATGAAACACACACCTCTACCAGTCAGACATTTGTGGTAAGGACAGCTCCCTACCCTATTAATAAGCAATTTTTTTTTTTTTTTAGTGGAAAGTGTTGGGACAAGTTTTTCTGCATGACTTTATACCCATTTACCCATTTCCTCTTCCATTTATTCATCCATCCATCCATTTATTACACATCTCATCATCTAACCCTTAGGTAGCAGTGGTAGGCCAGAAATTTAGATGGGGAAGTATGATGATTAGAACAGGGTGGTAGGAATGGGGGCTCAGATAAGCAGAAAAGACCAGGAAGGACCTGTGAGTTCAAGCAGCCAAGATTAAGAATCCAAAATACAGGAAATGGAAATTGCTGCAAGAAGAATGTTAGGTTCATGTAGTAGATACGAAATTCAGTTCTAGATAATTTGAGTTTAAATGTCTGTGAATATTAAGCAGAGATGATGATTTTTCAAATACATTCATCTGAAGGTCAGGACAGAGGTCTGGGCTGACACTCTAGATTTGGAGACATTAGCGATTAGATGGTAGGTGAAGCCATGGCAGTGGGCCCAGTGCCTCAGAAGAGTGGGTACAACAAGGAGAAACCAGGGATTCCTGCAGAACACTGTTAAATACCAACACACAGAGCAGAAAATAAATTATGGAACAGACCAAGAAGAAGTAGACAAAACAATAAAAACACAGGACAAATGTTTTCTTTTTTTTTTAAGATTTTATCCATCAGAAAGGATGAATACCCAACTTTTACATCAACATGGATGGGACTGGAGGAGATTATGCTAAGTGAAATAAGTCAAGCAGAAAAAGTCAATTATCATATGGTTTCACTTATTTGTGGAACATAAGGAATAGCGTGGAGGACATTAGGGGAAGGAAGGTAAAAATGAAGGGGGGGAAATTGGAGGGAGAGATGAACCATGAGAGACTATGGACTCTGAGAAACAAACAGGGTTTTAGCGGGGAGGGGGCTGGGGGGATGGGTTAGCCCGGTGATGGGATTAAGGAGGGCACGTATTGCATGGAGCACTGGGTGTTATATGAAAATAATGGATCATGGATCACCATATCAAAAGCTAATGATATATTGTATGGTGACTAACATAACATAATAAACTAAAATAAAAAGAAGATTTTATTTATTTGACAGAGATAGACACAGCGAGAGAGGGAACACAAGCAGGGGGAGTGGGAGAGGGAGAAGCAGCCTTCCCGCTGAGCAGGGAGCCTGATGCGGGGCTTGATCCCAGGACCCCGAGATCATGACCTGAGCCGAAGGCAGCCACTTAACGACTGAGCCACCCAGGTGCCCCAGGAGAATTATTTTCATGGATGCTGAAGAAAGGGGTGATCAGTAGCACCAAATTCTATAATCAGACCAAATTAGTTATGGAATGAAAAACAATCTAAGATAAAGCAATATAGAGGAGTAAAGGAAGTCATTGTGATCTGTGTCAGAGTAGATTCAAAAGAGAAGTGGGATTGAAAGGTAGATTACAGTAGATTTATGAATGAAATGAATGATGAATGAATGAATGAATGAATGATAAGCAATGGAGTGAAGTGGAGACAGTGTAGATAACTCTCAATAAAGTCAATTATGGAATGAGGCTGAGTGTGTATATGCATGACCCTCCAGTGAGGACAAAGATCTGTGAGAATATATTTTGATGATGATGAGAAAGATCTGTGAGAATATATTTTGATGATGATGATGATGATTCTGTTGTTTGTTTTGGCTTTTGGCAGGGGATGAATAAGTATCGTGTGTTTATATGCTGAAGGGGAAGAATTTCAGGCTTCAGATGCAGCAGAGTGAATATTTGAGAGTGAAAATTTGTCAGTAGAGGGTATGCTATCTAGAGTACAGTTGTTGGGATGAGCCATGAGCTGGAGGATGGACTCTGGCTTAACTCCCAGATCCTTGATTTTGGGAGACTAACCCTTTAAAGTAAGAGTTTTACTGGGAAGCATCAGATTGTAATCAGTAAAAGGTATAGGACTTCCAGGTGCCAAATTCAAGCTTAAGTCACCCTGGCAAGGACTTAAGAAGGTTTCCCTCAGTTATTAAGTTAAACCGTATCATCTTGCCATTTTTGTTGGTCAAAACTGGTCAAATATCATCAGTTTCTTAGAACTCGAGCTAACAAAGTCCAGTGGTTTTATCTACCACTCTGTCTTCATACAGAGAGATTATGAGATTAAATTTTGAAAAGATGCATGGAGCCATTTGTAAGGAAAAGTACTCTACCAACTCAAGAATAAGCTTGTACAAGTTCCCATTGTAATTCTTTATCATCCCTTTACTACTGATTATATACTTTTTGGATAAATTAGAAGCGTGGAATTACTTAATACTAATGATAGTCAGGAGTTTTTGAGGAATTATATTCCAGGCACCATTCTAAACCCTTTACATGAATTATCTAAGTTAGTTCGTTAACAACCCTATGTATGTGGGTACTCTTTTTATCACATATTTATGACATTGGAATGCAGACATATTAGGTTCTTTGCTCAAGTCTACACAGCTAGTACCTGGCAGCACTAAATTAGGTCTCTGTTATGGCTGCTCTTCTGTTTTGACTGAATTTTCCAGATACTTTAATGAGTACACAGAGGCTTATCACATGGCCCCAGCTCTCTGGGAGATCATAGTCAAGATAAGGAGCTTAATCCACATATCACCAGAAATCCAGGCAATGCCTGCTTAAGCATGCTGGCCATGTGTATTGCTGCCATCTTAGCACAGGATGGAGTCCTGCCTAGTGTGTAAGGGGGTCTTCATGTAGTTGCTGACATGAGAGTTAATTCTTGAAAAAAGGATGCCCTGTGTCAGAGGACTGATGAAAGGCAAGCCAAGGGAAGAGAAACTGTGACCAAAGCCTGGGATTCAGGAAAAGTAGGGAGTGTTCAGAAAATATATTTGATTAGAATAAAACATGGGAGTAAGTAGAGTGGGTAGGACTCAGAAGAACTTAAATGCCAGGTTGACTCTGTAGGTAATTCCTTCTACTGCAAAGACCTGCCTCCTTGTGGAGGGAAGAGCTTGTCTATTGAGGACTGAAGAGCACTTGTACTCTCAGAGAGGATTACTTAATTCTTAAAACAAGTTCATTTGCTTATTTGCTTTTTAACCAAGAAAGGCAACGTTTTTTTAGCCCCTATCATGATGTTCTAAGAACTTCCACTGAGGTCTCAATAAGAAAATCAGTAAATGCCCTGCACAGATATAGCTGAGCAGATTTCTTCCACTTAAGTCTTGAGAGAAGGGGTGGCAACCCCATCTCACACTTGACCATCACCCTCCTGCTCTTTCTCCTTCATTATGGTAGGAACTTAGTACTTACTTAGTGGTTGATTTCTAGAGCCTTATGTACAAAAGTTTCCTTGTTCTAAGGAAAAGAGGAATTTGGTGGTGTTATTTCCTTTTGGGGATAGGAGAAGCGAGTGTATCTGGTGTGGAATGGAGGGACTAGAGAGTTTTGGTTTTGGTTCATCTTCCATCCTTACATCTGACCAGTCTGTTCTGCAGTGGTTTCTCACCCAAGACCTGATCACTTCCAAAAGGGGCATTTGTCTGGGAATTTCTGGAGGGAAACCATCCAAGGTGGGAAAATTGTTTAATATTCTCTCAGGGATATGTAAGTAGGATAAAATCGTGCCTCTCAAAGTCACCAGTACAAAGTTTGCATTTTCCCTTGCTCCATGAAATATCTCTTCTGTTGGTAGAAAATGTTTGCAAAACTCAGAAAGAAAATAGCCTCATTCCCATTCAACTTCCTCTTATTATAATGATAATACCACCCTCCCTATGTCTGCCTACTCCAACTTACAAAGTATTAAACATGATTTTTCACGCTAAGCTTTTGAGATAGAATTTTCTCCATTTAAAGGATGTCGACACTACCATTTGTCATAAATGCTACAAATGTTTCCTTGAACTTGAACACCACCCGTGATTTCTGCTTACTTGCCTACCTGTGAATGCCATTCTCTGTAATAATCTCTGCACTGGTTAAATGGCAGCCCTTGAGGACGTGTGTTAGAACACAACAAGAAATAACCCATTCAAGAATTTTCCTTTGCACTTCCCTTCCAAAGGCTAAGTGAGTGTTTTGGGAGGACTTGTCTAATACCATTATCACCAGTGTTTCTTTATGAAATTCTTGACTGATTTTTGTCTCATGCTTATGAATTGCAAGCTTGTGAAACTTAAGCAGTTTCTTCGTCACCAGTAGCTTCTAATGAAGTCACAACCTTCAGGGTAAACAAATAGCTCATTTTAAATGAAAGAAAAGTTATCAGTTCATTGCTATTTTCTGTGGAGGCCTCAAACTGACGTTATTTTGTACACAGATGTATATATATTTGCATAGGAAAAAAACCCCACACCGGCTGACCCACTCTTACACAAGGGTAGGGTGGTTCTCAAATTTAAATAATAGCTATATTGCCTTTCAGAGAAAAGAGGAGTCATAATTGAAAAGCTGAGGAAACTTTAGCTAGACTAATAAGGCATGCTGTTTCCCATAAATTGAAATGATAGGTAGCTAGATATGCATGAAGACAAAACAGCATACAAATGAACCCATCTGTTTGTGACCGTGTACATTTGGATGCATAGAGATTAGAACCTAAGTGCTGTTTCAGGTAAGCCCTCCATCCAGTATTATCTTTAGACCATGGACAGGTGAAATGAATAATGGGGCCCTATGGAAGGCAGTGCTCTAATAAAAACTCACAATAGACAGAGCTACTAATTGGCAGGTAGACGGGGGTCCTACTGTTTGCTTAGCCCGGACAAGCTGTCAGCGTCTCCTTCCAATAGGATGTTCTTGGAAACAGGAAACGAAACATCACCTGGCCCTTTGTGTTCCTTTGTTCTTCTATAAATGGTTGTGAGCACTGGTGTCTTGTCCAGAGGCACATTGCCATGCAAGCAATAGTCCTAACCAATAGGCACTTCTGAAAAGCGAAAGTGCACGAGCTATTGTGAAGAACTTCCCGGTCGCTAAACTGCCACCTCCTCATGTGTTTGTGATCAAGAGCAATGCAACTGACCAAAGGGAGGAACACTGATTCTCAATAACCATTATAACGCTATTTCTGTGCTAGGGACTTCTGGAGGACTTGGTTATTCTTGGAAGAGTCTGTTCCTTTTAGTGGATCTCATCTCAATATCATAAAGTCATAGCTGCTTAAATAAGGAAGGGTTTTAGAGAATATGTAGTTTGGGTTCACACCTAGTGTGGCATATACCTCTGGGACACCCCAGAGGATCACCCTACTTCACCACAATGCCACAGAGCTGAACAGCTCACATATACCCAAGACAGAGTTCCCATCTTGTATAATGGCTTTAGCTGTTAAAAGATTGTTTTTATGCTGAGCAATAGTGAATCTACTTAGAATTAATGCCCATTAGTATCTGTTCTGCTGCCCAGAGCTATGCTGAGTAAGTCTGATCCAGAATTGCACATGATATTTAGAATCATAGAGCTAGAAAGGACCTCAAGAGATCTCTTTGTCTAACCTTTCTAAGTTCTGGAAAATGATCAGAGATGCAATTCAAAACAGATTTTATGCATTTATGCATTCATTCCTCACACATTCACTGAGCATATACTATCTATCCAGCGTTCGTTTAAGGGCTGGGTTATAAAAGTGAACAAGACAAAATACTTGGGAGCTTAAATTCTTGTGCAAAAATATTTGACTGTTCTCTTTGGAACAGTTATGAGAATGGAAATATTTTCTCCTTTATTTTATCTGTATTTTTAATTAATATTTTTATGCATCCAATGACTGATTTCTTTCACAGACATTTCCCCTTTTCAGTAGTCAACAAATAGGTTTGTTTTTATTTGTTTAACTACAGCTTTCTTACTAAAAAAAATTAAAAGGCAGTGGTAATGGGTTCAGTTCTATTCTTCTTTTCCCTAAGCTATCTTCAATTCATATAACCTGTTTCTAGAACAACCTTTTTTTTAACTTTAATCACATTGATTGTCAGTTTCTCTACAAGGATTGTAACTAAACATAGTATTTAGGATTTAGTAGGATAATTTCTTCTATTATGCGTGTTATCTATCTGTGAACACATACTAGACTCACAGTGGCTTGATCACCTCTCACTATAGTGTCATTTCTAGAACACACTTATTTTATGACTGACAGTGACCCCAGTTGTTTTCAGTTTGAGCTTATCATTAGTTACTCTTTTCCTTTCTCTCGCTGTGGGGCTTTTTTTTTTTTCTTTCTAATTAAACATTCTGCTTTAAGTTGGTCCTACCTTAAAAGCGACTTCCAGATCTATATTCCCAACTTTGATTACTTCCTGGAAATTTGGATCCATCCATCCAAAGGTCTCCTTGACAGTACATCACAACGTGGAAGTCCAAAAAGCATCTAAACCTTGAAGTGGACCAAACAGAAACAAGCAGAAAGCTTTGCTTCTCCTGTTCTTCCCATTTCCCAATCTCAACTGCTTAACCGTAAAAATCTATGTTCATGATTTCTTTCTTTTGCTCAAGCAACGTGGATACATTCTATCACCAAACCCTATTGACTTCACCTCTAAAATTACCCTTTCCATCTCTTTCTTTCTAGACTACTGTAACGTTTATCCAGACCACTTTTCTTACATGGTCTCACAATTGTTACTCTTTCTCCTAGTTCATCTCCTTGTATCCATGTTGAGACCTGACAATCCATTCACTATAAAGAAATGAAAATTATGTTTTAAGGTTTAAATCAAATCCTATCTCTCTCATTTCAGCTGGAAACAAGGTCCTTCATGGTCTGCCCAGCCTTATTTTTGATTCCATTTCCTTCTACTAATCTACTTCCCCACTAACCTAAGGCCACTGACCGTCTTTCTGTCCTTCCCACACAGCACCTTCCTTTCACACTAGATCTGCCCTCTGTTGGAAATGGCTCTCACCTGGGTCTTTGCATAGTTTAAATGTCACCTCTTAAAAGAGGACTTTCTTAGATTTTCAGTACAAAGTAGCTATGCAGTCACCCTCTATCACATCACTCTGTTTTAATTGTCTTCATGACAAGTATTTATAACTCAGATTTCTTTTACAACTCATATTTTTCAACCCATTTGTCTGAATATCGTTTATCTCCTCAAGTTAGAATGTAAGTTCTGCTTAAGCTACAGCCTTCCCTTTCCTGTTCACCACTAGATCCTTTGAACAGAGGCCACCGTCAGACCAGGCACATAAGAGGTGTCAATAAATATTTGACCAAGGAAATTTATTTTATTTTGATCTTATAGTCCTGTCTTGCCACTATTTGGAGGTCCATTGGAACTTTATTTACATCTACCTCTCTGAGTACCAATTTCACTTTCAGCTGTGGACCTAATAAAGAATTCCCAATTCCTTTGTCTTGGCCATTAAGGAGCTACTGAACTGAGTGGGGGAAAGAAGGTGCATCCCTTGGGGAAACCATTCACTATCGTTACTTCAGAGCATTAAAGAAAACTCCTAGCAATCAAAAAAGACTAGCTCTCACAAATGACAGGCCGTCCAGACCCAAATTTCTGATACCTAAGAGATTAAGTTTTCTCATGTCATATTTTTGGGAGTTTGTTTAGAGAGTTTATTTTGTTTAGTTTTTAATAATTACCTCAGCTCACAATATTCATGTATTAGAAATTACTAATCTCATAAAGTCACCTGCATGGCACAGTCCTGAGCTTCCAAGTGTTATGTTGACCATAAATGAAAACCGCAGGATCCATTCCTCGCCCTGGCTCTGTAGAGCTGTCCCCTTGCTTATGCTTGTAAGCATGGATTATAATGGCTTCCTTGGACTTCAGTTATTGTATATGCTAGCTTTCCCACCTGGGTTTTGGCATTTCTTAGTTTTTCTTCTGATCTCATTCTTCCTTCTAACTCATGCTTCTTCCCCTTCCATATGAAATCAGTTCATACAACAGGCCTCTTATCTCCCGCTTTTTCTTTCCATCTTGGGCGTGGCTTTTCCTTGACACCTCCATCTCAGAGCTAGAAGGCTGTGATGGCCCCTCCTTGTCTACTCTGTGGTATTTTGTCTTCATATTGTACATAGTAGCAATGACTGTCTTCTGCCTTGTTCTCAATGGCAGTGATATGAAGGCTCCTCCTTCCCTGGGACGCCGGTAGCACCCACTGCTATTTACTCTGCTAGTGTTAATAATGACCTTCAGTGGTCAGGAAATTCTGAGAAGGACAGAGTCCTTCAACTCACTTTGCCTTCTTCCTATCAATACAATAATCAGTTTATCCTAAGTCGCCCAAAGAGAAAACCAAACAAATGATTTCTTATCTCCTAGACTTCTCTCCTAGTTAAATGGTTAGTGGCCGCAGCATACTCGAAAACAACTATGATTATTTTAAGAACCAAGCAGGTCCATGTTAAGAAAGGTGAAGTCCATTCCCAATCATGCTCTTGTTTTCCCTTTTGAAATAAGAAACTCATTTTCAAGAAAAGCAGTTCAGATCTGCCCAATATTCTCTGGGTCAGCTTGATGGTTATGTAACCTTCAGCCTATTTAAAAAAAAAAAAAAAGTGTGAAATAACCAAGTTCTTAAAAGTCAAGACAGTATTGTTAACTGTCATCATCATGTTGTACATTAGATCCCCGGAATTCATTCCTCTTGCATAACTGCAACTTTGAACCCTTTGACCAACGTGTCTTCATTTCTCCCTCCTGCCCCCACCCTGCCACCCCTGTTTGATCAAGACCAGCTTGATTGTGGCGATCTTTTCACAATGTATACATATATCAAAAATATCAAGTTGTACACTGTAAATACGTACAATTTTTACATGTCAAAAATAACTCAATAAAATTGTTTTTAAAAAGTTAAGACATACACTGATAATTTGTGAACTCATAAAAACTTAATGTCAGACTATCTGCTTTCCTTTTTTTGTGAAGATAGACTTAGGTATACCACAAATTAAAAAAAAAAAAAAATGTTAAGAAAGTATAAGACAGAAAGAGAAAGAGCCAGAGAGGGTGAGAGAGACAAAGAAGTAAATATGTAGAGAATGGACTGAGTGGGTTGACTAGTAATGGGCAGAGGGACTCCTGCATCCAGTTCATGGATGCCAGCGTAAAGCATGCTTCAAAAAAATGGATGGATTGGAAGAGTGTGGTAAATCATTCTTTATTTCTTTTGTTAATTTATTCATTTAACATTAAATAGTGCCGACTAGGTGCCCATTTTTCTGCTAGGTACTAGGAATGCAAAAATGAATAGTATGGCCTTTGACTTAAAAAAACTCACGGTTTAGTGGAAAAATCAGACCTCTATTTATTAAATATCAGGTAAGAAACATTATAATAAAGATGTATGGGTGGTGTTAAGGAGTCATTCAACAAACCAGACATACATGACCAGTGAACTCCCAAGATTATAGTTTTGAATTGGTGGATTTAGAGTCCATTAAGAAGTCATCACTCAGCATTATAAGAGGAGAAGCCTACAGAGTTCCTACAGTTGAACTCAGAGAATCCTGAGTTATGGAGTCAGAGAAGAAATTAAGAATTAATTTAGCCAAGAAGGATCACAGGGAATGAAGCAAATAAAGCCGCCTTGGGGAAGAAGGAGGGTCAGGTACTTGATAATATCAAGAAAGGGAAAGAAGCAAGCACTCAAAATTGCCCCAGCCTCCTCCACTAGTAACCTTCCCTTTAAAGAGTTTCAGGTGCTATAACCAGAAAGGGCCGGACCTTTTCTTACCATTGGATGAAAGATGGCACAGTATTGCCCAGTTCATCTTAGACACTCAGCACTCATCTCTAAAAGCTCTGAAAGAGGCACTGGGGAGGGAAAACGATCCTAACATTCATTCTGAACAAATAGGAAATGGCTTCTTTTAAAGTTTGATCTGAAAGACACACACCTCCCCGCCCATAGGGTACCCCCCCCCCCGCACTACTCAATTTATCTGTGTCAGAAACTCCACGGACCAGATTGATTGTGCTGTAAATTGAGCCTCCGCTTCCATTCAGAGTACTTGAAACGTGACACTCCATCCACTAAGCCCTACTTCTTGGGTTGTTTTTTGTTGTTGTTGTTTTTTGATTCTAATATGTTGAAATATTTCTGCAGCTCTGGTGCTGTCTCTGCCTGGGCCAGGAAATGCAGTTTTGATCAAATCTCATAATAATATGGGGAGATGTTGAAGATGAATGCCTATTGATAATTCAAACTGCCAGAAAGTGAGATACAGAGAATTTAATAACCTGAAAAATGGTTGCAAAGGAGTGTGGTTTGGTTTTCAGCTGTCTCTTCCCTGTACTTGTTTCTAACCCAGGGTGAGTTTTGACGAGGGCCACTCCTGGGACAAGTATGGCTTCACTTCGGTTCCTCTCTTTGTTGACGGGGCTCTGGTGGAGGCAGGAGTGGAGACCCAAATCATGACGTGAGTACTTATTTTGCTGTGGCCAATAAGAGCCCGAGACCTGGGTTCTGTCTCCACTGAGGCCACGGGTTTTTCCTGGGGAACCCCAAAGCATTCCAATCTGGTCCCTAGTTTCCTCATCTGTAAAGTGGAAATATGTGTTCTTGTACCCACCGATTCAGAAGGCCACTGACAGCATCTGAGAAGCTAGGCTCTTAAGTGACCAGTTGCTTCTAACAGCATTTAAGATATTCTAACAAATTTCCATTTATTCAAAATCCAAGCAAACAGAAAGCTTCCATCTTTAGACACGTCTTCTTTCTTTCCAAAACAGTCCAGTAGGGGGCGAGGGACAGGGACAGTCACAGGAAATAAAACAGCCAACATACTGAAATAAGAGAATATTTTAAGGGAAAATCCTGGAGTCTGTGCCACACACACACACACACACACACACACAAACCACACACACAGAGTTGTCATTCTACTTCAGATTAATTTTCTGTGAACATTTTCTATGTTCCTTTACACCGAGAATAGATGATCTTAAAGTTGTAAAAATCCCCAAAGTACTTTCTGAATATTAAAGAAAATTTTAATAAGTTGGTACTAGTTTTTAAAAGTCTGCCTAATTCTAATTTCTGAAAAGCTGATTGCCTATGTGTTTTTGTGTGCACATGGATATGTAGGGGAATATGGGAGGATAGTCATGGTAACCCTCCACCAGCCAATACCACCCTCGCCTCCCGCACTTTGAAGTGACTAGAACATTGTACACCTTCATCTTCGCTGAATGGAATGAAGGGAGTTGCTCCACAATATTAAGGGAATCTACCATGTTGTGGGGTTGGCACAGATGGGGCTCACAGAATGCTTCTCTGCTGGTTTGGGGGAAGAGTGTGGTCTTCTTCCCCTAGGGAACACTGCGGTTCTTTGAAACTTTGCGTTCATGAATGTCTTTATAGTTTGAATCAGTCTTTTCCAGGATGAGACTTATGGGCTCTGAGGAAGAGGCAAATACAGGGCGAATGGCTAGTTCTGTGCTTTACTTTTTCCCGAGAGTATCAGTTAAAATAATCTGTTACAACTGCAGCTGTGCAGTTTTGTCCAAATGTCATAATCTGGCGCCCAACTTGACTACTTTGCCATGGCCCACCTCTCTACATCCATTCTCACATCCAAAGTGTTGACTGGCAAGGCCTCTGGGCTTTCCGAGTGACAGAAAATACTCAGCTGTGATGAAAACTGGTACACACATTGGGGAAGACAAACAAAACAAATGGACAAAAATCTCATCTCAGATTTAGGGCACCTCAGATTTAGGATTCTTAATCCGTAATCCGGTAGCCGTGGCTTACCTGTCTGGTAATTCTTTTCTTCATTTCTAAGATTGAATCACTCCTTCTGCTTCTTTTTAAAATGTTGAAATCCTAAAAATCTTCACCTTTTTAGCAAATTAGCAGAAACACTGCAAGGGTCTCATGTCTACAGGACTTGTCTAGAGAAAAAGTCTAGGATTCCCAGTGTCCTCATTATTAAAAAAAAAAAAAAAAGGTTTATAATAGAAAACCTGAGTGGTTCCACAAGAATGCCTTTAGAACATTTAGGACAAGTGTAACAAAGAATGATTTTAAATTCTCTTCTTTAATTCTCTCTGAATTTTCTAAATTGTCAGGGAAATATTTTCTCTTAAATCTAAGGGTGGGGGCGCCTGGGTGGCTCAGTTGTTTGGGCGACTGCCTTTGGCTCTGGTCATGATCCTGGAGTTCCGGGATCGAGTCCTGCATTGGGCTGTCTGCTTGGCGGGGAGTCTGCTTCTCCCTCTGACCCTCCCGTCTCATGCTCTCTCTCTCTCTCTCTCACTCTCTCTCATTCTCTCTCTCTCTCTCAAATAAATAAAATCTAAAAAACAAAAAACAAACAACTCCAAGGGTGGTGAACTTGTTTTTTAAAGACTGAACACTCATTTTTGAGCATTTGATATGTTTTAGGTGCAGGGTTGGGCCCCAGAGCTCTCTGGTTGAAAATGGAAAGATAAGATATCAAACCCTAGGAAGAACTGCTCTGATCCTCCCAAGGGGTTGCATTAGTAACTGATGTCTGTAGATGTGAACCTGTGTTATGGTAAGACTTCTCTGGGCAGTTCTGTTGTAAAATGTGAGCAAGGATTTCCCGTAGAATTTGTTGCTCAGGATGTAAGGCTATAATTTGAGTTTTGTCCAGTAATTTCTTCCCATTTTCCTAAAGTAACCCCTCCACAGAATTGTCTCACCAACCAAATTTCTAATTAAAGTTCCTAAACAAATAGACTCTTATTGTTAAGCTGAAAAATTGCTTTATTAAGAGTTAACAATGTTGTGTGGAAGTGTAGCTGTAAAAGCATAAACAGTATTTAAGATACAGCATATTATCATTAATGCTTTGAGTCTAAAGCTTCATCATTTGGTGGATACACAGCAATAGTGTGTGTGTAGCCTAAGTTCTAGATGTTTAAAGCAAGTATTATAATATAAATATTATTTCTAAAATACAAATGATTTGGTAAATATATAGATATACATGTATCACAAATATGTATATGCAAGTGTATGTGTAGACGGTTGCATACACACATATACATGTATGTATATACAGAGAGGGATAGGTCACAGAGATACACTGAGAGAGAAATCCCAAGAATTTAGGGTCCTGGCAAGACCTTTGTAAGGTTATACTATAAAAAAATAATAATAATAAAAGTTAAAAAAATTGTTGGGACCTATGTGGTAGAGACTGTTCTAGATGGGCAAATCAGAAATTCCTGTCTTCATAAAGTTTGCGTGCTTGTGCATTAAATAAATGTGACATACAAATGACTCTGTCATTTTACCCAGAATACTCTGCCAGGAGATTAAGATGTTTTCTTACAGATTCTGGGAAGCATATGAAATACTGGGTATACCACCATCTTTGTTCATGAGGATCTCTGACGTGCGCTAACTTTTGCAAATTATGTCCTATCCTTCACTTAGTCACTAGCTATAAAAAGAAAACCTACTTTTCTAGGACTTCCTCTGATATGGCCATCAAGGAGTTAAAGTATTGAATTCTAAATTCCATAAGGCAAAGGTACACACGTTCAAGAAGGTTGTATAGTTTGCCTGAATTTATTAAACTAGATGTGGCTGCTCATCACAGTCAAACCTGACATGGTCCTCGAATCTTGGGCAGTGAAGATATATATGGTTCTAAAATCAGGTGCTCCTTGCTTTTGTATGAAGGACACATACTGGTCCCTCTTCTTTTTAGCTTTCTCCTCATCCCATAATGTGATTTATTCTGCATTTTCTTGTATGGGCCCTCTTTAAGCTCATTGCATGCTTCTCTTGGGCATTATTTTGAACAATGTCCTGTGTACACCAAACTCTACATGACTGGGCATTCCCTAGCAAGTCTAAGGCTACAGTTTAAATTCTGTGTTCATCTAATCCTAAATGGTAATAACTTTTTTCTCAGCTTCAGATGGAGTTTAGCTGGTCACATGGATACGAGGGAGCTTGACCTCAGGGCCAAACCATTTACTGAAAAGACGAGATAGCACTCCTGTTTTCCTTTCCTCCCCACTAAGACTCCGCAAGAGTGGCAAAGCTTCTGCCCCCTTCTACCTTCTTTAGCAAGATACTTTAAATGCTAGTGAGTAGAAAAGGAACAAGGTAGAGCACAGTTGTCTTACATGGGATTTGGGACAGACAGGTATTTGTTCTTTCATGAAATTAAGATGAGTTTGGAAGCAGTTGTCCAACCAAGTATAAGCAATTCAGGCTGCCTGTTTTTAACTTTTTATTAAATTCAGAGTTTCTCTAGTATGAAAACGATCCAGATGTTGTCAGGGCTGTTTAGACAGCCACAAGTGTGAGCCCTGGAAAGATGGCCAAGAGGAAATTTCTGTCTCTGCCTTAGGTTTGAAAACAACTTTAAAATCAGGTGACCCAAAAGGCCAGCCAGAGCTTTTCCCTCATGGAATGACAATGACATGGATTGAAGTAGGAGTTCAAAAATCTTGATATATCCCCTAAGCACTGTGAGGGCAAGGGGCCCATTTGGGGATAAGCATGCTTACTCTTGCCGTTTAACCAAAAACTCACTCATCATGTAGGCTATTTGATGCTGTATTTTTCTCCTCATGGTTAACCCTGATTCTAGCTCAGCTGTGGTCAGAGAGGAAGAAAGGCTAGCTCATTCTCACTAAGGTTTTATTGGCTTCTCTTGTTACCTTCATTTGGTGGATTTAAATATTTACCAGTTTAGGATAGTTAATTTTATATGTCAGCTTGTCGGGGCCACAGGGTACCTAGATATTTGATTAAACATTATTCTGCTTGTTTCTGTGAGGTTGTTTTTATTTATTTATTTTTTATTAACATATAATGTATTATTTGTTTCAGGGGTACAGGTCTGTGATTCATCAGTTTTACATAATTCACAGTGCTCACCGTAGTACTTACCCTCCCCAGTGTGTTTTTGGATAAGACTAACATTTAAATCGGGGTGCCTGGATGGCTCAGTCATTAAGCGTCTGCCTTCGGCTCAGGTTTTAATCCCAGGGTCCTGGGATCGAGCCCCACGTCGGGCTCCCTGCTCTGTGGGAAGCCTGCTTCTCCCTTTCACACTCCCCCTGTTTTTGTTCCCTCTCTCGCTATGTCTCTCTCTGTCAAATGAATAAATAAAATCTTAAAAAAAAAAAGATTAACATTTAAATTGGGAGACCTCATAAAGCAGATTGCCCTCCCTAATGTAGGTGGGGCTTATCCCATCAGTTAGAAATATGAATAGAACAGAAAGGCTGACCTTCCCATGAGCAAGAGAGAATTCCCCCTGCCTGCCTGCCTTTGAACAGGGGCATGGCTTTTCCTGGCATTTAACTCCAACTAAAGAAATCCACTCTTCTTGGGTTTCAAGCCTACAACTACTCTATCAGCTCTCCTGGGTTTCTGGCTTGCTGACTCACCTCACAGATCTTGGGACTTGTCAGCCTCCATAATTGTGTAAGCCAATTGCTTATGGTAAATTCTTTTTTTTTCTCTATCTATCTATCTATATAGATATATTTATGTATACACATGCGCACACACACACACATACAGTTGACATTTGAACAACACAGGTTTGAACTGCACAGGTCCACTTATATGTAGATTTTTTTTTCAATAAATACAGTACAGCACTATAAATGTATTTTCTCTTTCTTATGACCTTTTTTTTTCTCTAGCTGACATTATTGTAAGAATATGGTATATAATACATAAAACGTGCAAAATATTTGTTAATTGACTTTATGTTATCGGTAAGACTTCCAGTCAACTGTAGACTATTAAGTTTTGGGGGAGTCAAAAGTAATATACAGATTTTTATTTTTTTAGATTTTATTTATTTGAGAGAGAGAGAGCATGAGAGAGAAAGAGAGAGAGAGATCATGAGCAGGGAGGAGGAACAGAAGGAGAAGCAGGCTCCTGGCTGAGCAGGGAGCCCGATGAGGGACTCGATCCCAGGACCCTGGGATCATGACCCGAGCTGAAGGCAGACACTTAACCACCTGAGCCACCCAGGCACCCTAATATACAGATTTTTAACCATGTAGAAGCTTGATGCCCCTAACCCCTGCATTATTCAAGGGTCCAATCTATATACATATCTTATTGGTTCTGTTTCTCTGGAGAGCTCTGAATAATATATACAGTTCATTATTGAAAATTGTGTAATAAGCTTCTAATATGTTTCAGACTCTCTTAGAGGGAACTAAAGAGGTAAATACAATTCTTTTTACCTATAAGGAACACTCAGGCCAATGTGTTGGGTGAGGGAGATACACCAATCATCAACGAACCCTAGTTGTATAACTGGGATATGAGTAAAAGGAAGTGAAGACTTCACACACACACAAAAGTTCAGTTGAGTTGGTCTTGAAATTTCAATAGCAGTTTACCAGTGAAAAGCCAATTAATAGGTAATAGAATGTAAGCTCAAAGAAAGCACAAATTTTTAATCATTTTATTGAGTACTGTGACCTCAGTACTCCTCCTGAAAGGGGAATTGCCACATTGTAGGAAGTCAGTAATTATTTGTTGAAAGAATGACTGATTTGAAGACAAAGAGCACAAACAAAACAAAGAGCCATGGAAGAGTGCATGGCTGGGTGTCAAGGGATTGATACCATGAGGGTTCTTAGGTTATGTTTAGGAATTTACCTTATCCAAAGTGATGTTCTTGAAATTGAAAATATGGTAATTCCACTCCTCTTCTCAAAACCCCTAGAAGGCTGTCCATTGCCTTTAGGATAAAATCTAAACTCATTGAATGGCCTACAAATATCTACACTGACCACATGACCGGGACCTCATTTCTGGCCCCCACACTCTGACCACCTTTCTCTGATCCAATGGTGCCTTCCTGCCCCGAGATTTTTGTCTGCATATCTGCCTAGAAGGTGCTTGCACTCCACACTTGAACAACCAAACTTCTAGGTATCTTTCAGGTCACAGCTCAAGGATCAGCTATTCTAGCACACCTTCTTTAGCCCATCAGGTCACACTGGGGACCCCCTTGCCATATGCTGTCTTAGCCCTGGGTAGTTTCCCTTTGCACTGCTTTCAACAATAAATATTAATGAATATGGCATTTTTTGTAACTTCCTCCTCCACCTTCATCTGCCTTTAAGACAGACAGACATATGTGTGTATATGTGTAAATACATACATGACTTTTAAGTTTTATGAGGGAGGGTCTTTGTATATTTTGTCCTTTGGGTGTCATATGTTTATCAGTTTTGTGCTTGCACTCAGGATTTCATGGCATGTATGTATTGAATGATTAAATGAATATGTGAATGAGTTAAGTATATTTTATGGTCCCCCAATAATCTTTTTTTTAAAGATTTTCTTTCTTTCTTTCTTTCTTTTTTTCTTTCTTTCTTTCTTTCTTTCTTTCTTTCTTTCTTTCTTTCTTTCTTTCTTTCTTTCTTTCGTTAGGGAGAGAGAATGAGTGGGAGGAGGGGCAAAGGGAGAAGCAGACTCCCTGCAGATCAGGGAGCCCAACTAGGGACTTGATCCCAGGACCCTGGGATCATGACCTGAGCCGAAGGCAGATGCTCAACCGACTGAGCCACCCCGGTGCCTGGTCCCCAATAATCTTCCCACGGTTGTGATTATAGTGACTTCCCTGGACTTTGAAGTGCTATGATCAGAATCCAGTAGTTGCAAGTTATGGGGACCTAGGGGTTGGGTGGGAGTCAGAGCCTTCTGTGTGCAGAGATGTCTATGGAGGATGACGAGGCAAGGGGTGGAATGATGCATGGGCACAACGGGGCAGCTAGAGAATGGGGACCCTCCTGGGAGTGATCCCTGATTTCCTCCACCTTTCACAGGAGTCCCCCAGCTTCCGCTTCTCCTGGAGGCCAGTGCTTGGGCAGCAGGGTACCTTCCAACACTAGATTGACAGGGGAATTTGTGTGGGAGAGACAGTCCCCGGCTTGTAGGCATGAGATTTGCTTACTTTCATTGCCCTTTTTTCCACTGTCTTTTCAGATGTTATTATTTCAACATCTCCTTGGTAACCTTGACAGGAACCATCTAGTCTAGCCTAATTCATTGTGAAATGTGACCATTCTTAGTACTTAAGGCTGAGAACAGGGCCGGATGACTGACAAGCCAGGGGGCCTATTGCCATCTCAGGCAGTAGCTCTCTAGCTGCTGAGATGCCTGGGCTGCTGGAGCACTTGGGCCTCTTTGGTCTATTATTTGCCCCCAAATTAGCCTTTATGGAAAGCTCTTTTCTTGTGTGTCTCAGATGTGGAATCAGATGGAAAACCACTGCTTTCCTGCATCCTCAAAGCATTTGAAGTTCTTTCTTGATATGAAATATTTGAACCAACTGGCTGTGATTTAGCTGATCTTCTACAGGAGCTAGGGAGAACCTCGCAACCTCTCAGGGGAAAAAAACAATGAAACCAAGAGGGAAGTCCTGCCTCCTGGAAGAAAGTGGACACTTCTTGCCAGGAGTCAGAAGTATCTTCTTACCAACCTGTGTCTGTCCAACACCCGCTTTTGTGCCGGGTATCTGAGCACTTCCCCAAATTTGATTTCATAGATTTCTCACAACAACCCTGCCAAGTACATCAGATCATTATCACTGGGCAGTTGTGGACATGGAGGCTCAAGAGAAATTCAGTGCTCCTCTCACACGTTCAGACTGAGAGCAAGGGATGTGAATTTCAAACATCAGGCTCAGAGCTGAAATTGGAGGAAAGGTAGTAGAGTTCGCCAAGGTTTGTTCAGTAAAGGAGCGTGGTATGTGGGGCAAGAGTGGGGGGATGCTAGTTATTCACTAAGTCTTGAGCGGTGGCCACTGTGCTCCAGGCACCAAGTCACAGCAGACCTATTCAAACGCAACCTATTTGAAAAGATATGACGAACATGTGCTAGACCTGGAGAACAATGAAGTTGGAAGGTATGGGGCAAATTGTAGTTGCCACTGGATATCAAAGAAGGAATTGAAGATACAATAGCTAGAAAAGGCTTTGTGGCTCTGCAGAGAAGAAGGAGAGAGGGAGCATTGTGAGCAAAAATGGAGCAGTAGACCGTGCCTGGCCTGCAGAGGGGAGAGTGAGCGGTAGGAAGGCTAGAGATGCTTACAGCAAATTGTCTAGGGCCAATTGCCTTGCTGACTCCCTGGATAAATCCAATTCTAATTGGCATAAATCTCTGATCCATTGTTCCACCAGCAGAACTAATAGTCATAGTAAAGAGGGGGAGATAACATTTTGCCTAGAAAATTATGCAAACCCTGGAGATGCAGAGGTTAAAAAAAATGAAGACCTTCTTTCCACTTAAGAGACTGTGACCACATGCTTAGCAGGGAATGTGCCCTCAAATCTAGCCTCAGCGCCACCCAGAGACCCAACCCTGAGCATAAATGCATTGTTTAGCCTCCGGTAACTGCATCCGATAAAGTCATTGGAAATGAACCGGTGCTGCTTCCATTGATCTGTTTTTCAATTCTCTGTTGTTTGCTGGAAGAGCCCAGTTTTACTTTGCCCAAAGTAAGTCATTCGAGTAATCGGTAAATCCAGTGGAATTCTAAAGTCATTGCCTCTCAGGCTGGCTGCTGGGTTCACATCCTTCACATTGTCAGCCGACTTCCATCATCCCAAAAGCACACTCCTGTTGGTGCCAAGGAACACAAAAGCAGCGTGTGTGCCCGCATAGGGGCCTTTGGATGTCATTGGGCTGGCAGTAGCCTGGAAGGAAAAGACTTATTTTGATCAACAAACTGCTGTGTGGGATGGAGCAGTGGCCAAGAGCTTGGGTGTTGGAGCTCCACACTCCGGGGAGAGTGCTCAGGGTACCATTACCATCCCTGTGACCTTAGAAGCCTCACCTGCTCTCCCTCTGAGCTTGGCTTTCCTGGCATGGATGTGGAATTCCCACATCCGTGAAATAATCTCCACAGGGGGACATTAGAGATGTTTGCAGCCTCCGTCATCTAATAAGCAAGAAATGGGTCACTTGCAGGGAAAAACTTTGGCCCCCTAGAAAGGGGTCGACAAAGATCTTCCCTAGAGATTTTTGACTTTGCTGGCCACAGGGTCTTCGAGTGCACCTACTTGACTCCTGATCTACGGTGAAAGGAGCCATAGGCACTTACAGTATGCAAATCAATGGTCATCAGTGTGTTCCCATAAAACTTTACCAGTGGACACTGAAATTTGAATTGCATGCGATTTTTACATGTCACAAAGTACCATTCTTCATTTGCTTTTCTTTCCCCAACCATTTAAGATGTAAAACCATTGTTAGCTTGTAGGCCTTCCAGAATGGAGAGCAGGCCAGATTTGTCCCACAGGTTGTAATTTGTGGACCCTGAATGAGAGGGCACATGGAGCTTAATGTATTGTGACTTGTTACAAATATAATTTGAATTTTTGACCCAGTTTCTACAAACTTCCCCCACTCACAACCTACATGCCCAGTCGCACTCCTTTATGAAAGATTGAATAGGCACATCATTTGGAGTGCCTTAGAAGTTTCCTCCTTTCTTGGGGCGCCTGGGTGGCTCAGTCGTTAAGCATCTGCCTTCAGCTCAGGTCATGATCCCAGGGTCCTGGGATCGAGCCCCGCATCGGGCTCCCTGCTCCACGGGAAGCCTTCTCCCTCTCCCACTCCCCCTGCTTGTGTTCTCTCTCTCACTGTCTCTCTCTCTCTGTCAAATAAATAAATAAAATCTTTAAAAAAAAAAAAAAAAGTTTCCTCCTTTCTTATCCTAACCACACAGTCAGGGCACCTCTTTCGGGAAGCCCTCCTCAATTCCTTCAGCACTTACTCATTCCCTTTCACTGAATTTCTTTCTTAAGCTGCAGGGTTTGGCTCACGGGTGTATTTAGTTTGGTCTGCACTTTTTTTAATGGAGCCCAAATTTGCAAAGTTGGAAACATCTGGCAGCACTGAACCCAAATGCCCGTAGTCTAACAATTTTCTGGACTGCAAGGCAGCTGCCTACTTTGGGCTGGGCATGCTCTTCTGGGCCCCACCTCTCATCTGATGTACAAGAGTCTGCTCCCATGCTTCAGTTCCCTCATGGTCCATTTAAGTTGCCCTTCTGGCTTCTGTAAAATTTTCAGTTTGTGATTTCCACTATAGATCCTACAGCCACAATTTCATACCTATATTATTTCTTGCAGTTCTCTTTGAGGGTTTCAAACATGCAGTAATGAAGTACAAAGAATAATCTCATAAGCACCAGTGTACCAACCACCTGGAATTAATAACTTTTAACACACTATGACTTTGGCTTCAGATTTTTTTAAATGAATATACAGGGAATCCCAGGAGAATCAGTCTTCCCATTATTGCTTCGTTTCAGATCCTTTTCCCTTACTCCCTACACAGATCAGGGTCTGCCGTGAATTTGATGCATATCCTTCTAGTGCATGTGTTGATACATCTAGTACGTATTTAATTATCCACAGAAATATATGTAGTATGGATTTATGTGTTTTTAAAGTGTATAATTTATCTAAGTGCTATCATTCTCCTACATGGGTCTGTCACTCAACATTATCTATCTTGGGGCATATCCATCTCGTCCAGACACTTTTAATGCTATATGGCATTCTGTCATGATAGGAATACACACAGTTTATTTCTCCATTCTCTTATCAATGGACATTTAGGTTGTTTCTAGTTTTGGACTATTTTCAGCAGTACTATTCTATCTCTGCATATGCCTCCAAGTGCCTACATAGAATTCTCGTAACCCTGTACCTACAAGTAGGATGGCTGGGTCATGGCAGATTGCCATTGTCTTTATTTTTGCACTGTTCTCTGAGTGTTTCACGTATTGGTCATCTCTGCAGTGGGAGTGTGAAGTCTTTTTCAGTCTGTGAGATTCATAGGGTTTGCAACTGTCTTATTGGTCATCTTTCAGAGCCCTGAACACGGAGGCTTGTGCACGATTGGTGCACAGCAGACACATGGTGAGTGAATAATACCATTGGACTGCACTGCAAACATTTAAGGGCAAGGGCTGAATTTTATGCTTTCTAGGATTCCTTTTATCTCTTGCTTCAGGACTTGACATGAAGAAAGAGACTGAGAAATATAATGCCATGGAAAAACCAGGTGGCACTCCTTTTCCTTTCTTCCAGCTCTTTTGATTTCCATCTATTTCCTCCTGTCTTGAATGCCCACCTTCTCCCTCTTGTGTCCATCACTTAGATTCCCCTTTTTCCACCAACTCCTGACTCAGTATTCACAGGTTCACAGACCAGAGTTTCTAAACCACTATTATGGACTTCAAACTTTCTAACCCATTGAAGGAACCTATTAAGTTTTGAGAAAGGAATTAAAGTTGTTTGGACATAGAATGATTCTTAAAATTCATTGCAAAAACCCAGCTTTCTTCCCTTTGCCTTGTTGGTTCCACTGCCTTTTAGTTTCTTTCTTACTCTCCCCTCCACTCTCTGCCTCTTCCAGGTCTTGTTTTCAAACCTTCTAATACCTGCCTCTGTCCACCATCTCAAGGGTTGGAGCATCATGCTGTGGGGATGGGCTCTGCTCCCAGGATCCCTTGCTGCTGGTCCCCTGACTATTTCTATTAAGGTCTGGCTCCTGTCTCACTTTCACTCAGTGCAATCCCACTGCAGCTGCTGACCTCCTTTAGTGCTAAGCCATCTACACCCTAATGAGAAAACAATCAGGTGGCATGGACACACACCAGTAGCCAAGGATGCAGCCTGAATTTCTTGAGACCAACAACTGTGGGATGCTGATGGCTGGCCTTCCCAGAACATGGCTTTCTGCTTTGGTTTGAATTTAGTCCTCAGCACCTCCTTCCATGGAAGCAGAGAGGAAGGCTCATGGAGAAGGAGACAAGAGGAGGCATGGGGAGCCTTGGCCTTCCAGAGAGAACTAGATATTTAGAAAAGGACTCAGGGATCCACATGTATCAAGCCCCTATTACAAGAACATTTATTACTTATTTATTCAACAGGGTGCCTTGCATGCCCACTACAAAATAGACACTGTTCTAAGAGTTCTAGGAGCTGGGCTAAGGCATACACAAGATAGTCAAGGGCTCTGCCGATGGAAAGTTTGTGTTTTAAACCCTCTTCCACACCCTACAGAAAAAAGATCAGTTTTGTGTGAGGTTTATTTCAGGCTAGAGTTCATGGAATCTGTTTTCTATAATCCAATTATGAGCTTTTATTGGTGTGGTAGTAGTGGTGGGTACACATGGTGGGGGGGAAGGGAGAGGGGAAAGAGAGAGAGATTGAGACAGAGATTGCCATAAACCTCAGGGAACCTCTAACTTCCAACAATTCCAACCCCGGCTGTGGTTTCTGATTATTGCTTGCATCCTAGTCTGAGAAAGAACAACACTGTGAATGAGTAGAAGGGAACCTCATGGAATAGTAAGAGTGATTACCTCCAATGGGGCTTTTATTTTCTCATCTATACATTTTTATAGTTTTCTAACTTTTTATAATGAGAAAAGGGAAATCATTTATCAAAATGTACACATGAGAAAAAAAGTATCTCCTAGGTAATGAAAAAGAGGAGCTGCATTTAAGTATATTTGGGTGATTGTGTGGGTCACACTTACTCTACTTTTGGGGCTATGACCTAAAGGAAGGGAGAGGCCTGACTATCCACCATCACTTCCCAGTGCTAACTAATGCTCTGAGTGAATTAATACAAAATCATTTCAAATAAACAGGCTACTGGAATCCAATCAAAGACCAGAATGGAAAATAGACAAATCCCACTCATAAAATAAAAATTCAGGAAATTGCTAGATGATGGTTTCTGATGAAGTAGTGCTCTAAATAATTTCTTCAAGGTCATCTGGTTAATTTATGATGCATTTGTAAGTTATTGTGTATTTTAAAAATTAATGAAAGATTTAATTATAGCAGGGTTGCCTGTGACCTTTTGTGAAATGACTTCATCATAAATCTGCAGGCACTTCAGAACTGTTTTCCAGCTTTCTAATAATTTGCTCTCAAATTAATGACATCTAGCCAGTGAAAGGAGTCAAGGCTGGGTAAAAGGATTGAGCTGGGATTTGCGGTTTCCTAGCAATGGCTAATTCTGAGTCCTGGACGGAGGTGGCAGAGAAGATGGTGTGTGACTCACCGGAATCCACAGCAGGTTTAACTGTTTACTTAGAGGAATGAGAAATAAATCCAGTGTGTCAATAGGGGAAATTGCAGGTAGCCAGACGAGGTCATTGCAGAAGCTTTGATGTGGGGCACATTTATCTACATGTCACTGTGGAGGTAGTACCTGGGCCAGTGGGAGAATTCTTCTTCCCTGGGACCCACAGGGGTTCTCCCTCATTTATCAATTGAAGGTTTATGCCTACCCTCCAGCTTGCCAGCCCCCTGTGAAGCTCAACTTAGACTCCATCACCCTAGCATCTCTGACCTTCACCTATCTTAGTGAGAACAGCTAAGCTGTTTTTGGAGAGAAGCAGGCTCACTTCCCCAGAAACCAGGGACATCATTATCTCTGTCATTCTGATGATTCATATGATTCAGTAAAGTGTATAGAGGAAAATTCTACATCTTAACAAATCAAAGAAAATCCTCTTTCCTAAAAGAAGCTGGAGCACATATCTGTAGTTCTAGATTGGCATGCTAGAGTTTGGAAAATCCAGAGCATCCTTTAGACATAGAAGCCTGAAGGAAAAGCCAGCAAAATGTAGAAGGTGAGTCTTGGCCGAAGACTTCCGTTTTTTGCCATAGCCCCAGATACTGTCTCTAGTCTACTCTGAGTTCCACCAAGTAATGACTTATAGCACTACTGTTATACATGGCACAGCATGACTCAGCCTGCATGCTGCAATGGTTTCCCGTGAAAAGCAGTCAGTGTGGGAGGAAGAGTTAGGTTTCTGGAGACTTGGGTCCTAGTTCTTTGTGTTCTTGTGCAGACTACTACTTTGTTTCTCCAGCCAACATGTGAAGAGGTTGGGTCAATGGTTCATCCCAAGGACACTTGGATGACTAAGACTTTATAATTCTGTTTGTCCTTTTCCATGCCCATGGACTCCCAGCTAGAGAAGGAACCAATAAAGGTGGTCATGGTTCGGGTTCAAATACATAATTGCCTACATAGTAGATGCTTAGACCTTGAGACAAATTGGGTCATAATTGAAGCTCTCTGGATACATCTTCTCTGCAGATTTCTCTTTTCTTCCTTCCTCCAACTGTGCTTTCAGGTTTATATATTTCATGGGGTTTCTGCCTTTTGTGCAGGCAGCCTACAATGAGCTGGTACTAAGAGGACCCCCATGCCCATACCTCAGTGCCAAACTGTGCAGTCAAATGATTTCTAATGAATCATGAAACACTTAAAAAGGCGTATGGGCCTTGCTAAAAGTATAGTGCTAAAACTGTGTTATAATATTAGTAGCAACTGCCTAAGTTGGACTGGTTCCTACACCTACTTGCTCTATAATTCTTTTTGGATGAGTTACTTAACTTCTTTGAGCCTTAGTTTCCCTTTCTATTAAATGGGAATAATAAATGAAATGAGGTAATCCATACAAAGTGGTTAATAAATTATAAGTGTATGATAAATTATCACTATTATTAGCATTTATAATTATTATTGTTGTTATTTCATTGCCTGTCCTAGGGTACCTACTGTTTGCAGTCTTGTAGAGATCATTGGGATATAAACACATATGGCATACTATCTGCCCACAAAGTTCTCAGGCATCTGACAAAGGATATAAAGTAAATTATCATAATTCGGTACTTTATATAAAAATATTAATAGTTTAAAATTATTTACTTCTTAATTTATACAAAACACTATAATTATGAAAAACATTTAAACCTCAGCACTCTGTTAGGTTCTGTTATTATCCATATTTAGCACATGAGGAAACTGAAGTCTAATTAATACGTGTAAGGAACTTTCTATAGATATGGGATTGGCACTCACATCTTGCCCTGTATGATGCCAATACCTTTGTGTTTGACTACTTCATTCTACTGGCTCTCAGACAATAAATATATGATAAACATTTATGATGTGGAAGGCACAGCATATGTAAGTTGCAAACTTTCAAGAGTTTAAAATCTAGCAAGGAGGTTAAGACACTTATGTATGTAGTATATGAATTTTGATCCCTATTGGAAGTACTAAGGGTATTATGCAA
Organism: Leptonychotes weddellii; assembly: GCF_054177405.1. Classification (NCBI taxonomy): domain Eukaryota; kingdom Metazoa; phylum Chordata; class Mammalia; order Carnivora; family Phocidae; genus Leptonychotes; species Leptonychotes weddellii. The sequence goes on along the minus strand of NC_138374.1, from coordinate 21,644,220 downwards.
AATATAGAAACAATGCTACCAGAATTCAGAGGAAAGAGATATTTATTTTTTCTTCCTAAGGAAAGGAATGCAGGAAGAGGGACGATCGGGGGGAACATAATAGAAAAGTTAGCATTTGAGTTAAAACTAAAAAGAATAATCCATTAAGAAGATAGAATAATCTCAAAACCTGTATAGTGTTATGATTACATAATTCAGAAACATATGAAAACTCAAGGAGAAATAGAAGATTTGCAATATCATAGGGGAATATTTTAATAAATTTCACATGGAAACCAATAGACCAAGCTGTCAAAAAGTTGGTATGATTTGGATGAATAATACTATTAGTAAGCTTTATTTAAAAATCCGTATATGACAACTCAACAAATAGAGAATATATATTTTTTAAGCAAACATTTAATTTTTTTAATTGACTATACACTGGGCCACATGGAAATTCTGGACTAATTCCAAAGAGCTGATATGATTGAGATCATGTTCCCTCTGAATGTTATAATTAGATAAAAACTTTAAAAAATAGAATGATGATAAGGAAAATAAAAGAAAAAACCTCATATGTTTGGAAATAAAACCCTGGGTTATTTAGGAGTAGTTTTGTTTTTTAAAGAGGAAATCAAAATGGCCACTATGAAATATTTAGATTTGAAAAGCTCTCCCTCCCCTTCTTTCACTCTAACCCATTTTTTTCCCATCACCTGCCTATTATTTGACTTGAGCCTTGCAGAATGAGTAGGAATTGGACAAGATAAGATGTCAGAACAGCATTCCAAGCAGAGGAAAAGCAGGCACTAGGAGATCATGCTGCTTTTGGTGGAAGGAATAGAATTCTGTTTGACCACAAGCAGCATTGGAGAGTAGCAGGAGGTAATACTACAAAGGTAGATGGAGGCTACTGCAGGATGGCTTTTGAATCAAATTCAAAGGTTTTAACATGATATTCATGACTAGATCTTATGAGAGTTCAAGGACAAGAGTAGGTACCTTGGGAGTTTTCTACATAGAGGTTGAAGTTGCTGAAATGAATAGGATTGCCAAGGTCAAGTGTAGGAACTGAGAAAAAGAAGGCTTAAGTTACAACAGTCAGACATGGGAGGAAGAAGAGGTGGGTGAGAAGTATACTTAGAGAAGTAGGAGGAAGTCAAAGAGAATATGGTGTCACTGAAACAGAGGGCTAGAGAAACTGAGGAAAATCCTCTGCCTCTGTAGGACAAGGTCACCATCTACTCACACAGGAAGTCAAAAGTTTAGAAGAAGGAGAGATCACTTAGACTTGAAATATCTAAGGAATGCTTCTAAGAGGAGGTGGCATTTAGAATGAGATTGGGATAGACAGAGAATGAAGGAATGAAGGAATGGCAAAAACAAGGTGTTGAATTCGGTTTCTAGTCTGATGACTGAGAACTCAGTTGAGTTAGCCACAGGAGAGGAAAGTCAGGAAGGAACTGATATAGTCAGCTTTGGCCTTGTTCTCTTAAGATTTTATTCATGCAGATAGAAATGGGGGAATTGGTGATTAGTAGAGCTTGAGATGCAGGTGCAGGAGTCCCTGAGGAAAATAATGGAAAGGGAGGGTGGTTCTGGGACAGGTTGATGGCAACACAGTATCATCCTAGTTGAGTTCAATCATATGTTCTCTCAAAAATTAGTCCTCAGTAAAGTCCTAATCTGACTCCCGACACACCATTTGTTCTTTCTTATGCACATTTCTAGTCACTTTCTAGTAATGAATCCTTGTCCTTTTCCTCTCTGAAGGACTGTGACCAACCACTATCTCCTAGAAACTTCTTTCAGCTTTTACAACTATGTATGAAGGTTGGTATAATTGGAGGTGGGGAAAAAGAACTATGCAGGGGAGAATCAGGTGACCCAGAGTTGCTTCCCTATAAAGAGAAAAACATCTTTACAGAGCCTGCTCCTCTAATTACATTTAGTGTGGCATTGTTTCCACCTAAATTATAGCAATTATATACCAAGATCCCCTTTGAAATCATTTAATTAATGAGTAGCTAACCCTTGGTGTGTATGGAATTCTAATGAAGTTTTTTTATTTTTGTGAACCACTTCCCTCCCTCAGATTAATCACTCCCCTCCCCAAAAAGCTCACTCAAGTCTGGATGGTGGATTAGACAGGGTATGTTAGTTAGGGTCCCAGAAAATCATAGTTGTTTGTGGAAATCCTATCACAGTCCAGGATAACAAAGACAGAGAAGCCACTGCTATTTCCCTCTTGAGATTGTTTTTGTCTTTCTAAACCCCAAAGGACACGCAGCTCAACCATGTTCTTTGGCCCAGAAATAAGGGCAGATAAAGCTATTACCCCAATTTTAGAAGAAGTGAATGACTTTGATAGATTAATTCTATCCATTAATCAACCCAGAACTATTTAATGAGCATCTGTTATATAGAAGAAGTGCCAGTAGAGACAAAGATGAATGACTCTAATAGATAAATCCTTTGTGTATGGGGTCACCAGAGATAGGTGGCTTGTACACCTGGAGTTAGACATAGGGAGTGAAAGAAAATAAACTCTTGGAAATTATCTTGAAAGGGCCACATTCCACCTAGACTGTTTCTTGCACCCATCCTTGGAGTATACGTGTCACTGATTAAAGTCATCTTCTGTAAGGAAGCTAAAGGCTTGAGAGAGGAAGTGATTTGCTCAAGGTCACCTAGCTAATTTAGTGGCAGACCAGGACTAGGGAAAGATGTCTTCTACATCTTTGCCTCATACTCTTGCCACCACGCCCAGACCATCTGTATGCTAGAAGTCAAGTAATAGCACAAGAGCATGGGAGGACGCTATCTGACCGGAGTCACATTTGTAGTGTAGACTATTGGCACCAGAGGAGTTTAAAGAAAGAAAGAGATGGTCTCTTAGGTTTATATAGCCCAAGAAGGTGAATCTTAAGTGGAGCCAAAAACTCTCATGAAAAAATCCAGGTGGCAAGGGAAAAAGAAAAAGAAAAAGAGAAGTAATAAATTTTAATTGATTTTTCCTGAAAATCCATATATTGAGAAATGGCTTAGAGAATTCACTAATTTTGTTCTGTGGTTGGGAGCAACTTCTTCAAGGGAACTAAAGGGAAGGCTACCTGTTTCCAGACAGTCATTTGTATTTATGTAGGAAGCATCTACTTTCTCCAAGGCTCTGTATCAAATATCACACACAGACACACACACACACAAACACACACACTGCATTTGAGTTAGTATGTACCTTGAAAAAGGGATATTGAGCCAAATCTATCAAAAGCTCTTGACGAGGAGGCCCTTGGGTATGAGTCTATGGGGGTTCCAGCAATATGGTGGTGATGGTAATGAACATTTGTTGTCCATTGGAATTTTCAAGATTTCCCATACATTATCTCACATGATAAGGTTTTGTTATGTTGGTGAAAATACACTTGAAGTAAAGAAGAGGGGCTAGGAATGCATTTTCATAGAAGAGGCTCAAAATAGTTTTCCTGGTAATTGCAAGGAAGTGGAACTCTGGATGATAGTGGATTTGGGCATGCTAGAAATTACCTTTTTTTGCCAAAGACTTGAGAAAGAAACCACACTCTAAAATTCCTTGTTCCTCAATAATTAATTACCTATTCTTTGTCAACCATCTACCATTGAAAGGCCATATGGCATACAAAAAAGTACAAGGAGCATTCCCAGCCTTAAGGAGCTTTCTAATTGGTTGACACAAATTGTCCAAAGATAGGAGAATTAAATTCTAGATAAGTGGTCTAGAGGTGTGTTTCTTAAAGGATGGTCCTGGGACCAGCATCGACATCACCTAGGGAGTTTTTAGAAATGCAAATAATTAGTCACTCAAAACATACAAGTCTGGGTATGAGACAATCTATACTTAACAAGCCCTCTAGGTGATTCTGATGTAGACAGTGGAGAACCTCTGGAAGAGACATAATAGGACCATTTGAGCTTCTGAGGAAAGAGCTCATGTTGTTAGAACAGTCACAGAAAACTTTCTGAAAGAAGTAGCACCTGATCTGTGAATTGCATTATCCTTTTAGAGATATTCCATGTCTTTGGTTCCTCCACCCTACCTCTCTTGGGTTTCATATTAAATTGATGTATAAACCACGTTGTTCCCCAAAAATATACCACAAGTGGGAGGAGTATGCTCTGCCTACTTTATTGGTGATGAGCTTTGTAACTTTAGAGAAACATTTCCAATGGATGAGAAAATATTTTTGGGGAAATTCTTTTATTATTAATTAGAAGTAGTCTGGCTTTCTCTATCCCTAATCCATCTCGTGGGTGCTTATCACCCCAAAGTGACAGGCATGGTTTCTCATGATGGTCACCCTGGTTTCTCTGCTGGATTCTCACTTTCACAAATCCTATTGTGAATGTTAACATCTGTTCTAAGAGTAGTTATGAAAAGGGATGAGAAATTCTTGAATTTAAATTAGTCCTTATTTTATCTCCTGCTAAGTTTGCTGCGTTTCTGTCATTTCCTTGGCTTCCATGGGCTCTAATCAGAAGAGCTGTGAATGAATGCAGTATTGAGCGGAATTAGAGAACCCAAATACATGCAAAAGAGAGACCATGTATCAGTTGCTTATGCCCCACAGGAGGGGGCCCATGATGAACATTTTTCTTCCCAGAACTGATAATGGATGGAGAGATGGGGAATACATTAATGTCCGAAAGTTGCCAAGGGGTTTTAGTTGGGCTCCCCTGATCTTAGTTGGGGTCCAATGCGAAAATGAGCAAAGCTCATAATCCTAACACTAGATGCTTAAATGGCATGTGAAAGTGATCACATGGGAGAGCAGACTAGCACTCTCCCAAGTAAAAATATTAACGTATCAATTTACAATTTGGGGAAAGACCTGGGAAACACTGTGTAAGGACATCTGGGATAGAAGCCAAAGAAATCTAGCTGAAAGGGTGTGCCTGGCAAGATTGTAGGAGAGAAGAACCTGGATTAGTACAAGTCCTGACTGGGCCCCTATTTTTGTGTTCAGTTCTGAAATGAGCTCTCTGAGCCCAGCAACAGATAACCCAGAGAGCTGGGAAGACCAATATCATGGACTCCCAGAGGGTCTGTGGCTGTAAGGCCAGGCCGCTGGGATACACTTGCCTCCTGCTCAGCAGCAGCCCTGGGAAACGGCTAAGCCTGAGTTTGAGCTTCTGTGCTTACTCAGTCTTGAGCATTCCTTTCCTGTATGGGCAAGTTTGTCCATTTGAAAGCTCTCTCGCATTTTGTAAACTTTCACACTTTTCCATTTTGTTAGTTTTTTTATACTCAAGAGATCTCCCCAGAGTGCCCACTTTTTGGTCTCCCCTCCCTTGCCCCTTCCCGTATCATCTCCCGGTTAACCGGCCAGTGTTTTCACACCACTTCATGGCTAGATAGATGAAAAGTGTTCTTGAATCGTATCACCATCTGTATGAACTTCCTGTGGCTGCTTAACAAATCACCACAAATTAGGTGGCTAAACGATTAGAAATTAATTTTCTAACAGTTCTGGAGGCCAGAGTCCAAGATCAAGATGACAGCAGGGCAGCACTGCCTCTAGTGGGAAGGGAAGACGTCCATCTTATGGGGGCTCCAAGTGTTCCTTGGCTTGTGGCCACCGAACTCCAGTCTTCCCTTCCTCTTCGCATGGCCTCCTCCTCTCTGTGTGTCTCTCTTCTTGTATCTCTTATAAGGATGCTGTCCTTAGGGCCCAACTTGATAATCCAGGATGATTTCATCTCAAGATCTTTAACTTACTTATGTCTGCAAAGGTCCAGGTAAGGTCACATTCACAGGTTACAGGGAATAGAACACATTCATGTCCCTTGGGGGAGCCACTATTCCATCCAGTACACCATCTTAGTACTCTGTTTTTCAGTGGTCCTTAAGCTTAGGGAACTGTGAACTCCTTTGAAAATCTGATAAAATAAATGTAATTTCTCCATAATAAATACACATGGGCCAACAAATGCATATTTTTATTTAAGATTTCAGGGGATTGAATGGTGACATCCAAAACTAACTACAATTTTTCTTTGTGATCTAAGTAATGTAAAATTGACCCAGATATTGCCTCTTTCATTCTAGGTAATAAACAAAATGCAGTAATTAATACATTCTAAGATCATCTTAAATATTTTTGGTTTCTCTGGAGCATTCACTTATATATTAATCACATTGTGTATGACAAGTCTTAAGCTGCCACATTATTATTATTATTAATTATCACTACTACTACTATTATTATTTAACCTGAATTGCATCAAGCATTATTTCATTTATTCAATACTTACATGATTGTGAGCAGGAGGACCTGACATCTCTCTCTGTGACTCCACATGTTAGTAGACTCAGCCTCTCCCTTCAGTGTGTAAAGACCTTTTTGGGTCCTGATTCTGCCATCAAGCATATTGACGGTTTCTTCCAGCTTTGTGTCATCAGAAAATGTGATTTCCAATGATGACCATTATTTTCATGTCTTCAAGTCATTAATAAAAATGATGAACAGGAAAGAGCAGACAGCAGAACCTTGTAGCTGACTACTCACGCCCTCCCTTCTGGTTGATTTTAATGCTTTAATTAGGTACTGTTCAGTCACATAATTTTACTGGCACCTGGCTCATATTTTTTCGTCTTTTCTTCAAGACTATTATGGCAAACACTGTCAGATGCTTTGCTAATACCCAGGTAAATCATGTGCCTCATATTTCCTTCTATCTGCCTCGTAACCCTTTCATAGAAGGGAATGGGATTAATCGGACATGATGTGTTTTGTGATCCATGAAATTTAACTGTAAGCTATTTGGAGTAAGTGGAAGTGTTTGGTTTGGCATCACTAAAATTCTTCTACTCAGAGTACTCCAATCAAGGAAGACTGACTAGAGGAGGTAACATTTGAATGTGGGAGGATTTAGGTGGGCTGGATGAAGACAGAAGGCATTCATCCAAGTCTCCTCCCACTGGTTTTTGTTTGTTTGTTTCTTCCAACGATCTTTCAATATAACTCTTCAAACAAGTAGAAAATTTTAAGATATAACTGCTTTGTTAGAGATTTAAAAGCAACTGACTCCTGACCTCTCCATGAAATGAATTGAGACTAAAAGGTGGAAGTAGTTCAGTGGTAAACTGGCATGGATGAATTGGGTTTGGAGACCACTGAATACAGCATGAATGAAGAAGAACAGAGAGAACCCGGGGGGAGGTGCTTACATTCACTCTGCTTCACACGCTATTGGCCACACAACCCAAAATATTCTAGCCCCATGGCTTCTGCTACTCAGTGCTGAGCTAAGATTCTTATAAAGACCATACGTTTTTGGTTTTGTTCTTTTAGTATAGTTGGCACACAGTTTGCATGAGTTTCAGGTGTATAACATAGTGATTCAGCATCTCCATACGGTATGCTACGCTCATGGCAAGTGTAGCTACCATCTGTCACCATACAGTGCGATTATGGTATCATTGACTGTATTCCCTGGCCTGTGCCTTTTATCCCCATGACTTATTCACCTCAAAGTCTGTTTAATCTTCTTTTAGACAAGACTCTAAAAAATTGTATTTAACTTTTAAACTGATAGAACATTAAAGGGCATTTCCCAAGATGTAATATAAGTTGTACGATCCACAAAATGATCCTATTTCTGTGTCTATTTCACAGTTTTAGTCCGCTCTCACCCCTCCCAAAGCATCTGACCTCATCCTTCAGATAGCAGCAGGGACTGTCCCTTGAGGAGAGTTAGTCTCTTAGGTGTCACCATAGGAAGAGCTGGCTGTGGGGAGAGGAGAATCCAGGGCTGGGAGCATGATTAAGTTTTGCTCACATGGAAGACATCCAGTGCCTTGAAAGACTTCCATTGGTTTAGGTTCCCAGAGTGATTGGTCTCCCATTTATAGCACTATGATAGATGTCTTGCTTTGTAATTACAAGACATGCCATACCCGAGTGGAGTATGGATGATCAGTCATTTTTTCTATTTTTCTAGAAATGATTGATCATTCATATTTACAGGGCCATCAACTTCTGGGCTTTGAAAAGGGTGGTATTGATTATCTAAGTCACACAGATGGTATGGTTCTTTACTATACATAAATATGAGTTCTTTTTGAGGCTACTATGATTTTTCAGGGAAGGGGGAAGGAATGATATTCATGTGAATTAAGCAATGAAGATTTCAACTAAAACACACTGAGATTTAGTCAGAATATTGGAACTGGCAGCCATACTTTAGATTAGCTAATCCACCCCCCTCCAACATACATACATACAATTTACTTTACAGGTGAGAAAACTGAGTCCCTGTTAGTAGATATCAGTAGATAAAATAACTGCTTGCATTAAGGTGAAACAAGAAGGCTACAAGTCAAAATATGCACAACAGTTCTATCTGGGTGGAATATTTTGAACTACTGGGTGAATTTTTTCCCTCATATCTTTCTGTGTTTTCAGTGCTTCCTATAAAGCACATATATTACTTTTGCAACTGAAAAAGTGGTTAGTTTTAAACCCACTGTGAATACCATGTCAATTGGCTAGAGTTATAAAATGGTGCACTTTGTCCTTGGTGACCTTCAAAGATGTCATTTTGGAAGAATCTGTTGAGTCCAGGCTGCAATTCGGTCTCTCTCCCTCCAGTCTTTGTGCATTAGTGACTGACTAGGGGCCTCTCTCTGCTTGTCTCTCCCATGCCTCCCCTAAACACTTAGAGTTTTTGGCCACTTCAGCCTCCGTTCTGAATGGCAGTTGGTGAAAGTGGACTACAAATCTATCTTCAGCCGGCGCTGCACCAAGGAGGACTATCAGACCTGGCACCTGCTCAATCAGGTACACCATAGGGTAGGGGCACACTGGCTTCTAGGAGGTGGAGCTTCCACAAGCCCTGTTTGGTCATCTCTGGGCCTTCCTATTTGGAGGTGGAAGGTAGCGAGCCATCCAAAGATAATAGTAGATTTGGGGGGAAGGGTTGGAGTCCACACATCCAGGTCCAGCGTGGACAGATGGTATTTCAGGACCCTTTTGCACCCTGGGATTCCAATCTACCCATTGAGGTCACCAAGTAGCCTAGGGGTGAGGTGACAATGATAAGCTGGGACTTTAGCTCTATCTGTGGAGAAATAAGCCCAGACAGCTAAGAGACCTTTCAACGGTTTCATCATCTCACCTTCCAATGGAGAGGGTGAGAACATTTGTCAGGCCAGCCTGCAGTAAGAGCCCCAAGAGCACTGAAAACAGGACCATAGAGAAAGGGTGAGGGATGGGGGTGAGTGGCTCTAGTAGAAATGGCAGATATTTGTTGCTGTGCAACGTAAGCAGACTTCTGCATTCTCAGAACCATTGGGTTCATGTAATTTGTATCAGCTTCTCCTCTTTTTGCCCTTGCTTGGGAATAAGGACTTGGGCATGGTTGTTTATCAGAGAGAGGGAACTTTTTGGGCCAGCTTCAATTTTACTCTGAAGATGGTGTTAAAACTGTGCCAGAAGTGGGTTCTTTTCCACTAGAATTTATGCCGCGGTCACTTGGGCAATTTGGAGATCTGTGAGCTCTCTTTGAAGGTGCATTCTCTCTGAAGGTAGAAAAGAAACAAGATGAAGCAGACATCATTGGCTAGGTGGGGTGAAGGGTAGTGTTGGGACAGCTCTATGATGTTCCTCTGGTATGGTAGTAACACACTGGCCCTTTTTCCCTTGAGACTCCTGAATGGTTACTGGGAAAGAGATTGCTACACAGAGTGACTAAAAGAGAATGAAAAGGCTAATGTTTCTTATCAAGAAGCTGGTTTATTTCATCTCCTTTGTGTTTTTCTGCCTCTCTCACTATGGACTTTCTTTCTAAGGGGGAGCCCTGCGTCATGGGAGAAAGGAAAATATTCAAGAAACGCAAGCCAGGAGCTCAGTGTGCCCTGGGCCGAGACTCTTCAGGGACAGTGGTCTCAGAACCCTGTGTCTGTGCCGACTGGGACTTTGAATGGTGAGTCCCTTGGCATCTCATTGTCAATTTCAGTCAGACATTTACCTGTTGGGGGATGGGGGTGAAGATGGAGGTAAGGGAGGAAGTCATGACCCTCAGATGGGAGGTGTATTTGCTGGCCTGTGGGCCTGATGGCTCCAGTCCCTGGGCCAGATGGGAAGGCTGCATCCCTGGAAGGAGGACAGGAGGAGACATTTTCACAGGGAAGCTCACTGTTCTATCAGAGCAGCGTGTCCAAGGAAACCTTCTCATTTTCAGTTAGCAGCTCTGGGAAAGTACCAGAGAGGTTGGGTGGGGCACTGACAGCTCGGAGAGCTGCCTGCCGCCATGGACAGCTACCTCCAGACGCATTAGCTCAAACCATGATTTTCCATGTGAACTCTCTTTTCATCATTTTTTTTCTCCCTCTAACAACAGCCACAAAGAACAACTTTAAATCTCACCTATTAAGCAATGATTCACAAATTTCCAAATATTTACCTCCAGCTCTGACCTCACTGACCTCTAGGATGGAGACATGTGTGTCCATGTACATACTCAGCCGCCATCTCCCCTAGAATTGCTAGTAGGGATTTCAGATTCAGGATGGCCAAGGGGGAGCTCTTCCTGAATCTTTTTTTTTTTTTTTAAAGATTTTATTTATTTATTTGAGAGAGAGAGAATGAGAGAGAGCACATGAGAGGGGTGAGGGTCAGAGGGAGAAGCAGACTCCCTGCTGAGCAGGGAGCCCGATGCGGGACTCGATCCCGGGACTCCAGGATCATGACCTGAGCCGAAGGCAGTCGCTTAACCAACTGAGCCACCCAGGCGCCCAACTCTTCCTGAATCTTTACTGCTGGGAGTTTTTCAGCTCTTCTTCAGACTGGTTTTTCCAAACTCAATAAAACATACGGTTCCTTAAGTAAAAATCCCAGGAGAGCTTGATTTTTCCCTTACCGCCAGGTCCAGTCCATCCACAAGTCCTTGTGAGTCTTTACCTCCAGAACACATTCATTCATTCATTCATTTAGATTTATTTATTTATTTATTTGAGAGAGGGAGAGAGCGAGAGAGCAAGCAGGGGGATGGGGTAGAGGGAGGTGGAAAAGGAGAGTGAATCTCCAGCAGGCTCCCTGCTGAGCATGGAGCCCAAAGCGGGGCTTGATCCCACAGTCCTGAAATCATGACCTGAACCCAAACCAGGAGTCAGACACTTAACTGACTGAGCCACCTAGGGGCCCCTCCAGAATACATTCTAACCCAAAGCACCTCTGCCCGTGTCTACTGCAGCCTGGACACTAAAACAGTCTATTGTCTCTCTGTTTTCACCCTCGTTGCCCTAAAACCTCTCCTCCTCACAGTAACCAAAATTTGACTGTAAAAACCCAAATCCAATATTATCACTCCTGCACTTAAAACGCTCCAGTGGCTTTCTCTCTCCCTTAAAATATCATGCCATCTTCCTTCCTTGGCTTTCTCCACTCTACATGATATGGCCTGCTACCATTGTGCCTTAATTTCTTACTATTCTCCCCTCATTCACCATTTTGCAGCCACATCACTGTCTTCTTTCTGTATCTTAATTAATCCAGACTCATTCCTAACAGAGACAACAGCAACTGTAAGGATTTCTTCCAGATCTCAGCATGGCTGGCACCTCTAGGTAACTCACATCTCAGCAAAAATAGCAGCTTCTCAGAAATGCTTTCTGAGACCACCTGATCTCACCTATATCCTGTCACTGTGACACCTCACAGATTTCATGGTCTTGGTATTAGTCACCATATGGAGTGATCATGTTTTCTAATTGCTTTATTACCACCTGTCTTTCCCCAACAGAATGCAAGTGCCATGAGGGCGGGAACTTTAGACTTGCTTCAGTGCCTCGTCCATAGTAAATTAAATAGTTGCACCATGTTCCTGAATGTTGTTACTTTTAGGAGAGTCAACAAATGTCCCAAGTCTGGGCATGGGTGATCCCATTGGTGATCCCATTCTGATCCCAGCTGGGTAAATTCCTCCCCTACATCACAGTCAAAAGTTGAAGTTCAATATAGATATTTCCATAACCCATTCCAGGTTAAAAGACAAAGCTAAGGGCTCTGGCATCAGCCTATAAACATGGCAGGGCAGTGACAGAGTTGCATTTGGGCTTTTCTGGTGTTGAATAACAGAAGTAAATCCACATGGGTGCAGAACAGCTGCCCCTGCCCAACAACTTCATCCAGCCTGTTTCTGAAGCTTGCTTTGTGCTGGAAGCCCTCTTTGGTTCCCCACTTTCTACTAGGACTATAACTGGTAACTGCAAGCCAGCTAGAGGACTATGGCTGCTCCCTAGCTACTCTTCATCCCTGAACTCATGCCTTGGAAAGCTTGACCTCAGTGAGAGTCATTCAAATGGGATACGCTAAATGGAATTTAATTTGAATGTTAGCATCCTATCTGTGACACTTCTGACCCTTTGGAGACAGAGGATATTTTCATACTTGGGAAGACTAATTTCCAATTATTAACCACAATCCAGCAAAATTGTCAGAGCAATGTATACAGTAGGCCCCTGAGAATTATGCTGCATGACATATGGATGTCAGCTTGAATATTCAGAATATGAGTTTCAGTCTTCCTTGTGTCCCTCTGCAGACTGACTCCATGGAGGCACACCGTCTTTGCATGCCATGCTACATTTTCTCCTGTGTCTCTCTGAGCTGTAATAGATCCTTACCTGCTGTTGGGAAACCTCACAATGGAGAAAGAAGAATTGTAACATAGATATTTTTCTTTTAGTAATTCCACTAACATTTACTAGTCTGGGAAAAAAAAAAAAATCCCAGCTCTGATATTCAGGTTTTGACCTTGGGAAATTTTCTTAATCTCTATGATTTCACCTTCTTGGCTATAAAATACAAATAGAGATCATGTATCTCATTGGTGCTAGGGAGGAATAAGTGAATTAATCTACATCATTAATGTAGATAAGGCATTTATCCTAGTGATGTAAGCATCCATATGATAGCTGTTCTTGCTGCTGTTGTTAATCTTGTACCCCAGAGTTAAGTGGTCCCCCTGGTATTTTTAGCAAGTAAACCAGAGCTTATACATCCAAATGAGCCCTATCTACAAAGTTGTACCTTTGGGTGTAATCCATTCACTCATTATTGGCGGCATTGCCTAAAATATTTCTGAGCCTTTCTTTGGGAACTGCTATCAGAATGCATCTTTGAGGGGTGTCTGGGTGGCTCAGTCGGTTAAGTGTCTGCTTTTGGCTCAGGTCATGATCCTGGGGTCCTCAGATTGAGTCCTGCATCAGGCTCCTTGCTCAGTGGGGAGTCTGCTTCTCCCTCTCCCTCTGTCACTCCCCCTGCTTTTGCTCTCTTTCTCTCACTCTCTCTGTCAAATAAATAAATAAAATCTTTTTTTTTTAAATATACAAGACTTGAGGCTGGGTTAGTGGTCAGAATCTGAGAGCAAGAGCAAAAAATAATCATGTGACCTAAAAAGTACTTTTACACTACTTTTGAGTATGGAAGAGACAGTTTCATTTCTGGAATTTCTGTTGTCTTTCTACAGTGGTGTTTATAGACAGTAGAACTGAGCATTTGAGATTGTTTTGTTTTTAAGTGAACTTCAATAAGCATAGGTATTGATGTAAAAATATAGTTTTTCCATCAAATATGGTTTGTCTCCAGTGTCCTTGCTGGAAATCGGTGCATGGCAACAATTTTATAGCCTTGTGTCCTTCTCAGTGGTCCTTCCTACTAGGAAGTATTATTAGCTAAAGAATCTGAAAAGCCCAGCTTAGTTAGTATAAGTAATTATAATACGCATTCTGCCTAGTTGTTTGCCTAAGCCAAATCAGGTCATGTTCATTTGATTGGTTCAGGCAACTTTTAAGTGTCAGAGACAGCAGGGAGAGGGAGTAACCTAGTTTAATCAGATTGGTAAAGCGAGGTTGAGGAGGATGGATTAAATGTCTTGATTTTGGTGAAAAAGTTAAGGAGTGTAGCCTGGATCCAGAAAGGGAGGGTATTTTCACACTGTATCTTTCCTTTTTTGAAGAGGGAAGGTTTTATAGATTCTCAGAAGGGTTTTTGTAGAATAATATTCACCCTTCCATCCAGAGTGCATGTCAGTAATAAGCATGAATTTTGCATAAATAGTGATGTTTCTACTCAGTAGCTTCATGTGTATTCTAGAGAGCCACTTCCATTGTGGCACTGGTGAAGGGCCAGGAATAAATCCTCTCTGAGAATTAAGTTTGTCAAGGACTAGCAGGTAGTCAGAAAAAGGAGCCTAAGTGTCCTGCTCTGAAGTCATATGAGGCTCCTTGAAAGGAGTTGCCATCTGAGAGATGCAAATACCTTTGTTCAGCGAGAACCAGGTTGAACCAGAAATTATTTTCTTATTCATCCAACCACTCACTCAGCAGTAACTTTTGCTGAATACCTACTGTGCACCAAGTCTTTAGATGGATTATCTTACTTAATCTTCTCAACCAGCTTCTGGGAGGAGAATATGTTATTGTAGGCATTTTATAGATGAAGACATGGAGACACAGAGAGGTTAAGTAACTCCTTCAAAATAATAATATTCTGACCCAGAGTCCTAAGTCTTGGTGTGTTTTAGTGTTTCCTTCCATGGGCAGTATGGTTCCAGATCCACACAATGAGTTTATCATGTGGTAATGCAGAAGAGAGAGGGAAGAGATAGGGGGATGCTATAGTACTAAGTGCAGGTGTGTCTGAAATCCATCCAGCGGTAAGTATCCTGCATATAGAGCACAATTATGTATGTTTTTTCTGTAGACTAGCATAGTAGAAAAGGCAAAGATGTATGAACCAGAGTTTCAAACTCAATGAAAGTGTAACAGCAAATAATAATATTGCTAGGGACTAAATTCTATAATCCAGACCTATGCTGTCTAATGTAGTAGTCACCAGTCACACGTGGTTATTTGCATTAAAAATAAATAAAATTAAAAATTCAGTTCTTCAGTTGCACTAGCCACATTTGGGTGTTTAGTAGTCACAGGTGGCCAGTGGTTACCATATTAGATAGCATAGATGTAGAACAGAAGGTTCTTTCAGACAGCACTGGTCCTACCTGTAAGTGCCAGAGATAGAGCAGAGTGTTGAAGACAGGAGTAATGATGGAAGCCTTCCTGTAGGAGGTGGTGATGGAGCTGTGTAGACTTGCTGTCGAGTACAAGGAATAAGGGCAGCACTGCAGAAAAAAGCAGATGTATGAGACTGTTGATGAGTAGAGGGATGAGTTGAGGGATGAGTTGTTGATGAGTAGAGGGATGAGTTGAGGGATGAGTTGTTGATGAGTAGAGGGATGAGGGCAGATGGCTAGCATGGGGTTTGATAAGGAGAAATATTTGAGGGATGCTTGTTGGGTTATTCAAACAGTTTCTGAAATAGTTTGAATGTAATCATCTTTCTCTATGCCTGTATTTAGGCTTATGCCCTAGCGAAATGCTGACGATGTTAATTATTATTCCATTGTTTGTATTGATGTTTTTGTTATGGTTGCTCCAGTTTGTTGAGTGTTCACTCTGCGCCTGCCAAAAAGTTCTATCTGCCCGATCCCAAACCAGCAGGCGATTCTGTCTCCTAAAACGGGACAGAAACACCTGTGGAGGACTGTTTCTGGAATCTCAGCTGCCAAATGGGAGAACGGAGGAATTGGGGGTCCGTGAAGCAATGATAGGGCTGTGTGTGGCCTGAGAGTAGGACAGCCCCAGCAGCTGCACCAGCAGAGACCATGACTTCTGGGCGGACTCCAAGAGTCTCAGAATGTCATTCCTGGGGACCAGGGGGTCCTCCCTTATGACGATTAAGTGGGTGCTCCCTGAGATTGTACTAATGCTGATTCAAGGGTCAGGAGTCTCCATTATCACCTCCATGTGCCATTGTCAGCTGTGTAAAATCTCGAACACTTCTCCTCTTTTGCTTCTCCCTCCCAATCTACCAACTAAGAGGATTAGACCCAGCAAATACAAGCATCCCTTCCAGTTCTAATATGCAGAAGCTTTGTGATTTCTGAAGTTTGTCTATTCCTTCTTTAGATGGTCTAAGGCTTCTCCCTGAATGGGATTTGGAGGCCATACATCTGGAAATGGAGAAGTTTCTCCCTAAACTTTTAGAAGTTCTAAACCCTTTTATAGTCAAGAAAGATGCAGAGGTGACTTATTTCTGGAAGGAAACTGCTTGTGTGTTTGCAGAAGCTATGGCAGCATACTTCCCTGAGGCAAATCAGACTTTCTGGCACATTCTCTCCAAATGTCACAATTCAACAGAAAAATACCTTTCCCCCAGGAAGTTGGAGCAGCTGCTGGAACTGCTTGTTTGTTGAAATCATGCGAACTCCAGAGCTGGGGGGTAGATTGGGCAGTATGAGATTTTAATATACATTTAGCAGAAGTTAATGAAGAAGCCCACAGCTTAGGGGCAGCCAGTGATGTTTCCGTTAATGTTATTAAATATTAATGAGGTGCTTTTTCTCTTTGGGGCAAAACAGCATGCCTGATGCACCTTTTTTAATTACTACATCGCTAACAGGTAGCAGAGCTGAACAGAACTGCTAAAGATGGTTACATTTAGGAAAGAGCATTAAGACTTCCTTCCCAAAGCTGTTTAGGAGGGCACCCTTCCTTCAAAGATTACTAATATTTCTTAGGGTTAGCAGAACATTCAATAGATTTAACTCATATAGCAGTTGGGGAATTTTCTAGAAGCAGTGCAGACACACCACAGCCCAAATGTTTCTGCAGGTAAGCACTGCTTAGAAATCAGATATTCAGTGCTGTGCTGGTAAATATTTAACTACCAGCTCTCTTGGAACAAATAAATAAGCCCTTATTAGTAGCATTTGCTGATTCCTATAAATATCCCCAAATGTGGCCGATTTCAAGCTACCAACATAACATCAGTGAATACAGAATTGAGAAGAGATGTGCAGTAGCACAACATTATATAGTCTTTTTACCACACAGGCACATAAAGGTAAATAACCTCAGGAGCGTAGGTAAAATCATAATACATAATGCTTTATATATAACATAATATTTTTATAATAATAAATGCAACAAAATCATGAGGAATCTGTGTGTTTGAGTGTTTGTTACCTTTCAAATATAATTTATTTCATTAAAATTTGAAATAACTTAAGTTTTGAGAATGGCTGTGTTTAACAACCATTAATGAGCTTGCAAAATTCCAGAAATTTTAAGTCCATTCTCATGAGCAGTTACAACCCTCCACAACAGTGAGTCCACAGTGAACTTGCAGGCTGGGAGATCTCCAATTATTGATCAGGAGGCATGGCTAAAAATTCACTTGACAGACATGTCCCTTTTTCCTTTTCTTCCAGTTTCATATAAACATGGCCATGATATATCAAGGCTGGTCTTGAGTTCCACCTTCCTAGCTCAGGAACCTGGAGCACTTGGGATGCTTTCTGTGGTCCACACAGGAAGGTCAACTATGGGCTCACATCTCCCTGCACAGATAGACCCAATGCAATGAGATAATTAGTGTGATTTTTAAACATAAGTGGAGTATTCATTCACCCAGTAAATATTTAGTACCTCCAACATCCTAAGTACTGGTCTGAACTCTTATATTGGCAAACAAAACAAACAGAGGTCTCTGTAGCTTCAGAGTTGCCAACATGCTGTGGTCACAAAGATTTTGTCTGGGGAGTCAGGGAAGGCCTCATCTGACCTAGATATTGAAGAAGGATACTTAGCAAACTATCAGACACAGATAAGGTAGAGGGCTTCAAGGCCAGAGAATAACTCATGCAGAGACAAAGAGGGTTGAAAAGTTGGTCTGGACTGGTCAGGTAGGAGTTTGGTGTAGAGGAAGATGCTGAGGAGATAGGGTGTGGTAATGCTGGGAGGACATTTTCTATAACCAGTTGGTGCTTTCCTAACCGTACCACTTCATACTGTATTATCATGTTCTGCTTCATGGTCTGTGTCCTTTGGTTGGATTTGAGGCATGTTGTATCCCTCTCTCCAAAGACTCAAAAGTCGTTGAGGGCAAGGATTGTTGCTCTTCTTTCCCAGGACAGTGCACATATTGAGTAATAAATAAACGTGGAATTGAACTTGTATTCCTATCTTCCTTCCATTTCTGCCCTAGTCACACACATAGACCAAAATTCGCCTCCATTTTCATTGGGCTTTAATTAAATTTTGGCTCAAAGAACATGGGAGCAGAAAAAGAAAGGAGGGGTAGGTCTGGAGAGAGTGACTTTCCTTGCTATTTTATGTTTCATTAACTCAGTGGATCAATATTCAAATGTCCAGATTGTTCTGCCTGGTCTGTGGGTTTCAGGATGCTTAACTTAGAAACATGAATTCTCCTGCCAAGTGAAGCCACCCTCACTGACCTCTGGTTGGTTTCAAGAGCAATAATACTTTATTGCTCTTTTTCTACCCTGACATTTATGCATATGGGAGCCTTATGAAACTCCAAGAAGTAAGGAAACACCATTTGCATTTCAGATGGGGGCCCTTCTCTCTACACTGGTCTTCTTCATTTTGAAATGGAGGGAAGGAGAAGGGAATCATACCTGCATTTCTTTATTTTATCATAGCTAGGCTTTCATGAAAACGTGGAAAAGAACCACAGTTTTGTGTTGTTGGTTGTAAGGAAACAGGGGACCTGTGTTATATGTATTTGGGACCGCTTGAATGGCTGTTTGTATTATATGAATGCAAATGTCTGTATTTGTTTGAGAAAGAATTTGTAGGAAAAATTAAAATAAAATCTATGAAATTAATTTTGGAATAACATCTGTGGACTCTTACCCAGAAATGAATCTTGACCTTTAATATCATCTTATTGGTTGTCATTGTCACCTACTTCTGTCAGTAATTCCACTGCAATCCAGAGGATGCTTTTAAACTTCTAGCATCCCTGACACCCACCTCCAGCCAGGGTACCTGCTACAGAATGTACATCCATACCTTTTTTTTTACCTGGAATCTTCATTTGATAATGCACCTTTCCTTCTTTACACTGGATTTCTAATGATTTGGGATTATTTCTAAATCTAAAACTCCATTCACAAAGTACGAATATTTGCTCTTGCTGGGAATATTTGAAAAAATGCGTTGAGGCTGGGGGCACCTGAGTGGCTCAGTCGTTAAGCGTCTGCCTTCGGCTCAGGTCATGGTTCCAGGGTCCTGGGATCGAGCCCCGCATCAGGCTCCCTGCTCAGTGGGAAGCCTGGTTCTCCCTCTCCCACTCCCCCTGCTTGTGTTCCCACTCTCACTGTGTCTCTCTCTGTCAAATAAATAAAATCTTTAAAAAAAAAAAAAA
>NC_138374.1:21571086-21624464 GCF_054177405.1 Leptonychotes weddellii | reverse complement strand
AAAAAAAAAAAAAAATGCGTTGAGGCTGTTTGGAAGGCTGTAGGGACGTATTTGTGTTTGTGTGTATGGGGGAGTGTTTGAGCATT
The DNA here is from genome assembly GCF_054177405.1 of Leptonychotes weddellii. Taxonomy (NCBI): domain Eukaryota; kingdom Metazoa; phylum Chordata; class Mammalia; order Carnivora; family Phocidae; genus Leptonychotes; species Leptonychotes weddellii. Next base: position 21,624,378 of record NC_138374.1, on the reverse strand, counting down.
TGTGCATCTATACCAGTGTGCAATGTTCATTTTCTGAACAGTGACTATGGCTATGAGAGACATGGAGAGAGCCAGTGTGTCCCAGCTTTCTGGTACAACCCAGCCTCCCCATCAAAGGACTGCAGCCTTGGTCAAAGCTACCTTAACAGCACTGGGTAAGTAAAACACCGGAAGAAACTCCAATCACTATTCTTCTGTTTCCCCAGGTTGGTATCAAAGGTAGCATTTCTGCTGAAGCAAGCTGGACCATAGAGAGTTTGTTTACAAGTGGCTTCTGAGGAAAGCTGAGGAGTTCTTTAGCTTTTTTGGAAACATCTGAAGAGATTTGTGATTACTAGATTTCAGTACCTTTTTCCATTTGCCTCTGACAGACCATAGCTATTATTTTGGTCAGGCCTTCTCTTCTGGAAAGAGATGCCACCTTATTTTGGGGACCCTGAAAAAATAAACTAATACAAATGGTATGCACGTGTTACAGTGCCCTCCAGGGTTGGATGGACTGAAGCTCTCCTAGACTGATGCTGGAAACTGAAACTGAAAATTCAGAAGTCCCATTCTAGGGCTTCCTGAACTAAGAAGGTCAAGCTACACTTTCTTTAATTGTCAGATTATGTATGTGTTTCTCTCTCTGCTCACATACAGTTACTCAGGTGCTTGAAAAAATATTGCCTTAAAGACTTGTTGTCTTCCCCTCTTCTTTGCCACCTCGATGGCCCAGAAGAGATTTGGAAAATGGATTGGTGGTCTGAGACAGCACCTTTCAAATTGTAATGTGCTGTGAATCACCTGGTGATCTTGTTCAAATGCATCTTCTAGTTTGGTAGATCTGGGGTGGGTCTGAGAGGTTCTTCATTTCTGAGAAGCCCCCAGGCAATGCTGTCATTGCTGGTCCCAGGACTACTCTTTGAGTAGCAGAGGATGAAGGTGTTCTGGACTCCTGTCTCAACTCTTCCAGTGGATCTTCTGCCATTTCATACCAGTTACTCACCATCTCAGTACTTTTACCTTCTCTGGATATAAAATACTGGTAGGTACCATCAACCCAAGTGATGTCTACAGAGAGAAAAAAAGTGATGGAAGAGATGTGCTGAGTTGTGTGAGCTACTGGAAAACAAGAATTTTTAGCTCAGTATTTGGTTCTAGGGGACTGTTGCTGGGGCTTGAGATGGGGCTTAAGCACTTTTGATGTTATTTTATTGTAAGTGTCTGGTTCAGGGATTGAAGCCATTCACACTACAGATCCAGCAGCATGAACTTAAAGAGATATGGCATCAGAGAGCATAGTGCTATGAAGTTTGAGGAAGAGGAATATGATGGTCACAAGTGATCAGCTAAGCCTCCAGATTCCAAGCCAGAACATACCTTGGACAGAATTGGAATAGAGTTGCATTACAACATCTCCTATAGGCACACCCAATTTTAAGCAACTTACATATAACAGAACCCCAAAGAGCCAACCAAATAAATCAGGGAGATGAAAAGGAAAGACAGTTTGTATTTTTTCAAACGATTTACTACAGATGTCTACATATATCTCTAGGTTGCTTAAATGTTGGCTTAGATTACAAATTGTTAACCAGCTGGCCAGTTGAGATTGAAGAGGAAGAGTAGAGGATATCCAGTTCACAGTAGGATATGGTACCTACCAAAATATCTGCCATAAGTGAAAATTCAATATCTTGTAAATGACTTAAAGTCAGCAAAAAAGTATAAGTTGATTACAGAAGTTTGATTACGTAGACTAGTGCTGACCAAAAGAACTATATAGTATGAGCCACATATGTAATTCAAAATTTTCTAGTAGCTACATTAAGAAAAATTTAAAGGCAAAGTTAATTTTAATAATATATTTTATATAACCTAATATGTCCAAAATAGTGTCATTTCAACATGCAAAACTAACCACATTTTAAGTGCTCAATAGCCACAGGTAAAAAATGGTTAGTATATTGGACAGCAATAGCTCTAGACCCATTATGAGCTCAGCTGGCAATTAAAAATAATGTGTATCTGCAAGGGGGTATATTGTAATTCTGTCTGAGGTAGTAACTACACACAACATTTGCCTAACATCCTCCTGAGATCTTTGGATGGAGATGTTGGGCTGGTAGTTCAGCAGGGTTTGGGGGGTGGGAAGTGGAGAAAGGACCAGGGTAAATATCAGGTATAGTGGAAGATAAGTATCATTCATAAAGGATTTTGTTTCATCTGCTTTCAACTGAAGGGCCATCAGAAGAAGGTAACATGGATGGTTGGGTTAATTACTCCTGACATACAGGGTAAAAGAAGATGTGATAAAATGATGGTGGTGGTGCATTTATATTATGTGGGTTTACCAGAAGGTTGATTGTATGCAGTTTTATAGATAGTGGAAATGATGTCTATCCTACAGGTCAGGACAGTGGACAAGCTGTTGGCTCAGCTTCCTGTGCTCAGATCAGTGGTCAAGTGACATGATGTGGCATCACTATGCACAAAGATGCCCTTGTCTTAAAAGGCTACAGTGCTTTGTGGGGAGGTTTCCCATGCTTTCTCTGAGCTAATTTTCCCTCAGCAGGATTGCATAGGAGCTTCAAATGTGTGCTTCTGATCTGGCATTTGTGTTGAATGGGAAGTGAAATATTAGTAAGGAGAGAAAGTGTGCTGTAAAATAGCCCAGTGGCTCCAGAGCCAGGCCTAGTAGGTAGGAAAGGATGGATTGATGTCCTGGGGGTAGAGGGAAGGCAGGAAGAGGCTACCTGATGAATCAGAGTTAGGAGTCTGATCTTCTAGCTGCATCTAGCTACAGAGAGAACTGGAGATGGCCATAGGGAAGTACAAACAAGTCCCTCCCTCACAGAAAGGAGCACTTGCTTTTCTTGCTCTACTAGTCCAGTGGCTCTGCCTCCTTCCGTCTTGCATGTGAGTCAGACATTGATTTTTCTTGGCTGGTTTAGACACTGATCTGATCCATGGCTCACCAGGTAGGATCAATAATAATGTTTAAAGAGCTGCTCTTCCTCAGATGGAGGGATAGCAGTTCCTCGGCGTTTGTTTGGCTTCTTAAACGGCTGTCTTCTTTGAGACTCAGTTTTTAGGAGCAGCTGTGTGCAACATCTCTCCCTCTGGCTTTCTTGCACTCTTTTTTCTAATCTGTGCCTGTGTACGCATGCACACACTCACTCACACACACCCCACACCACCGACAGCTGTCAATACTCCTCAGGTACCGGCGGATTGTGTCCAACAACTGCACGGACGGGCTGAGGGAGAAGTACACGGCCAAGGCCCAGATGTGTCCCGGAAAAGCCCCTCGAGGCCTCCATGTGGTGACAACCGATGGACGCCTGGTGGCAGAGCAGGGGCATAATGCGACTTTCATCATCCTCATGGAGGAGGTATGTGTTGTCCTGGGTCTCTGAGGTCATAACTCACTGTTTCTAGAGAGGGAAGAAAAAGATCATGTGTCCCCACAGGTCCCTGTCTCAGAGTCAATGCTGAGAAGACACAAAAGGTAAAAGAAGGCTTAGATATTTAGGGACCCTCTTCCCTTCATCCCACACCACAGACCCAGGCTACAGGGGGCCCACTTGTCTCTGGGCAGATGCAGATCTGGATATATTCTTTGAGGTCCCCCTTTAGGGTCTGGTTTGTTGAAGGAATGTTTATCACCAGAAGACCATATACTCTAAACTTCACCAGAAGAAGGGAATTCATATTTTTTTCTATTGCTCCCTGGAGCCTCTTTTGCTTTATTCTAACCCTTAAACCGCCCTGATTAAAAAAGCCCACAAGGCTTTCAAAGAGTCTTAAAAGTATAAGTGTGAGTGTGGGGGAGGATTATTGCCATCCTTTAAACTTATTTGTATAAAGAATGTCACATTAGTTGCTTTTCCATCAGCTAGTTGCTCCATTATTTCACTTTTTTGTGTCTTTTGCAATCGGGGCAGTAAAATCAGCCTGCATTCATTCATTCCAGGATGGAAATAGCTCTGTCGTATGCTTCTTGCTCCCTATATGAGCTATTTCATCTCTTTCCCAAACCAGGGAGCTTTTCAGACACTCCTTGCTGAGGTGGTGGGGCAAGAAAACTTGCCTGATTTACAAAGCCCTCTAAATTTGTATGCAAATTGCTCTGTGCTCTTCAGATCTTGGAAAGAGACCAAAGCAGGCCAGGAGTTTTTTTTTCCCAAATGTGAATACTTTAGAAACCTTTAAAGTTTGGCCCATACTGAACAGGACAGTGAAGGTTCCTTATCCTGGGTTGACAGGTTCTTCAGCCGTCACCCACACTGGGCACTTGAATTAAAGGACTTTAAGATCCAGAGCAGGTCATTATCACATTTCCACTAGGGAGTTTCCAGGACCAGCATTATAAAAACCTTCTCTTGAATGGATGAGAAGAGCCATGATCTTATCCATTTGAATTGCCTCCAGTTCATTTCCACTTCAATTTATATTCATAAACTCAAGAGTAGTCACCATTGTGTGGGGGGCAAGGGAGCACGTATCAATATTTCACTCACATCTGGGTTGCCACAGGGGAAGAGGCAGAACACGAAACTATGAGCAGTGCACGTTCACTGGACAGAAGGATTGGCTCGTAATTCCAAAATGACGTATATCCCTTTTTATTCCATCAACTATCTTTGTAAATAGAGAGAGCCGATGCTTCTTTTTTCATCCAGGATCCTTGTTTTGTGGTCAGGTTCAATTGCATTTATCCGAAGTCATTGACCCAGTGTAGTGGGAAGAAGAACAAGGAAGGGTGGGGTTCAACATCAGCTCTTAAGAAGCCGAGCATCAGCTTGGGATGGGAAGATGCACTCACCTGAACCCATATGCCCTTACACCAGCAGGTAGCACCCAGGGGGCTCTTGGCCTTCCAACAGGCAGAGATATCTGTGAGCTGGGATGGTTGGAAAAGGCTTCGGGGAAGAGAGGCTTCAGCAGGTTTAGGGAAATCCAAGGTCAACAGAGCACAGATGTAATTCTGATTCGTATGCAGGATTCATGTCTAGACTGGGAATAATCATCCTACCTCACAGAGTTATTTTGAAAGTGTACAGAGTATGTGTTAAGTGATTAGCATAAATGCTTATAACATAATAAATCTCAAAACATAGGAACAATTATAATTATAGCAATGTAGTTGAGATCATCAGTGTTGAAACCCGACTGCCTGGGTTCAAAACTTGTCTCTTCCACTACTAGCTGTGAGACTTGGGTCTACTTAGTTAATTTCTTTTTGTCCCCATTTGTAAAATGGGAAAGTAATGCTTTCTGCATTATAAAGTTGTGAGGAGATTAATTACTTGGAACTGGAAAGAAACTTTATAAGTGTTAGCTGTTACTATTATTGCTATTGTTATGATTTTGACACAGGAGAGGAATAATTTAACCAAGTGTGTGAGGGAGCCAGGGAATTTCTCGGCCTTCCCACTCCAGAGCTCCCTAGAGGCTTTACGCTATCCCCTAGCACCCATTCAACCAGCTCAGGCTGTCCCAAGCTTGGGCATGCGGGGATAACAGGTCCATAATACCTGCCCATAGTGCCCAGTGGATATCTGATAAGAGTCTGATGATTGTGTGGAGGGTGCTTCAGCCCCCTGGGAGAGGTTCTGGGTCCCCAAGAGGGTGATGCTGAAGGCACAGGACAAAGCATCCAATAGGAGTCAGACCGGACCATGTGAATGAGCCCCGGCCGACTGCTATTCCCCCTTCCCTCTCCCCCCAACCCCTGCCTCCTTCAGGGTGATCTCCAAAGGACAAACATCCAGCTTGACTTTGGGGATGGAATCGCGGTGTCCTATGCTAACTTCAGCCCCATTGAGGACGGCATCAAGCACGTGTACAAGAGTGCGGGGATCTTCCAGGTGACGGCCTATGCGGAGAACAACCTGGGCTCGGACACAGCTGTCCTGTTCCTGCACGTGGTTTGTAAGTAGCCTGAACCGCCTCCTTTCTTATGTACCTTCCCGGGGCACATAATTCCCACTGTCCACAGACTTCTGGGATGCAGAGCTGAGACTAGATTTGGTGTGATTACTACCTCAAATAATGACCCAAATTGAAAGACTGAGATGTGTGCTCATCCGTGTTTCAGTTTTCTGATACTGAAGTAGATTATTTTGCAAGTTGGGATAACATTCCCAGCTGGCCCCTTCTTTTCAGTTCCACTGTGTTCTGATGGAAGTGTACCCATGCAGACACACATTCATGTCAAAGTCCCTTCCCTTTGCTTTGGAGACTCGTAAGGATCTAGGAAGAAGAAACTCATCTGGCTCACGGCCACAGGTTCACTTTCAAGCTGCTATGATAAGTGAAGGCAGCCCAAATCAAAGTAAGTTTCTAATCTCCGTTGGAAGAGCCAAAGAAGGATTAAAGAGACACGTTTGGATTTTTAAAAATGTAGTCCTGAACACACAAAAGAACTTAATTCTTACATACAAGGTTACTGCAAGTTCATTGCTGTTATGAACAATTGTAAAGACTCTCCAGTTTTTTTTTGTTGTTGTTCTAGAACGTATTTCATTACTATTGACTGTTGCTTGGTACAAAGCAAACAACAGCTGAACTTCCAAAGTACTTTGTCCGGGATACGTTTTGTGTATCCGCTATCCTGGGACTGAATTCATGTAAACTAAAACTTAAATGGTATGATTTTAGAATGTTGGGTCAAAACATATGGTTATGGGTCTGGTATGGATTTCCTATGCCTTTATCAGTGATATTCATGGGCGTAAGGGATTCTGTAGTTCTAATGTATATACCCCACGATGTTTTGGGAGTAATATGCTACTTAATGGTGAAATGTATATTTAAAAGAGTCTAAGTGAATACAAAGAGTACCTCCAACTCAGTGATGACAAATTCCCCTATATAAACAACCCACGTTTAAAAGGTTTCTGGAAAACCGTAAGCCACCTAGTCTCCTAGCATTTTGATCCTAATAGTAGCGTAAGGACCAACAGTGATAGGGGGTGTGCATGGGAGGACACCTGGATTATAGATCAGTTCTGTCCCTAAAGATGCCAGGCTACATGGCCATGAGATAAATTATTTCTTCTGTGGGTCTTCTGAACTCCAACTTTAAAATGGCTTAATTCTAACTGGTACTTTGCCTCATGGGGCTCTTATAACAACAAGTAGGAAATATAAAGAAAACATCCAGTTATTTACTAATTTATTCAACAAATGTCTGTTGAGTTCTTAATATATATATATATATATATGTAAGGTGTTCTGCAAGGACCTGGGGAAGCAACAATACAGATACGGCCTCGGCCTGGCAGAGTTTACATTCTGGTGAGGGAGGGCAGGGGCTGCTAGAAATGGGCCACACTCCACCAATTCTACTCATTCTGCGCCAGAAGCACCAGGTCAAAAACCCAGGCACGTGGTGTGCAAGGTATTCATAAGCCAGGGTTTAGAGCAAAGGGACCTCTGTTTGAAATCTGATCATATCCCTTTGTTAAACATATAATATTGGTCAACTTTCATACTCTTTACAAACTTCTGATTCCTCATCTTGAATACTTATTTTTTTTTTTTTTTAAAGATTTTATTTATTTATTTGACAGGGAGAAACACAGCGAGAGAGGGAACACAAGCAGGGGGAGTGGGAGAGGGAGAAGCAGGCTTCTTGTAGAGCAGGGAGCCTGATGCGGGGCTCGATCCCAGGACCCTGGGATCATGACCTGAGGCAAAGGCAGACGCTTAACGACTGAGCCACCCAGGCGCCCCTTGAATACTTATGTTATAGGGAAGCTATGAGAATCAGATTGGATTATGTGTATGGTTCAGTTGTCCCCAAGATCACTCCGTCATGTTTGTTGATTCACTCAAAGGACTCATATAACTCAACGTATAATCATACTCAGAATATGATTTATTACAGGGGAAATAGCAAGATCAGCAAAGGGAAAAGAGCCATGGGGCAAAGTCTGGAGGAAACCAGTTGTGACCTCCAAAGAGTCCTCCCCCGATGGTGTCACACAAGACATGTGTAATTCCTCCAGCAAGGAGTTTTAGCAACATGTGAGAAGGACTATTTACCAGAGAAACTCCTTAGAGACTCAGTACCCGTGTTTTGTTTTGTTTTTTAATTATTTTTTTATTTGAATTCAATTAGCCAAGTTATACTACATCATTAGTTTTTGATGTAATGTCCAATGATTCATCAGTTGATTACAACACCCAGTGCTCATCATATCACGTGCCCTCTTTAATGCCCATCACCCAGTTATCCCATCCCCCCACCCATCTCCCTTTCTGCAACCCTCAGTTTGTTTCCCGGAGTCAAGAGTCGCATGTGGTTTGTCTCCCTCTTTGATTTCTTCCCATTCAGTTTTCCCTCCCCTCCCCTATGGTCCTCTGCACTATTCCATATATTCTACTTATGAGTGAAACCATATGATAATTGTGTTTCTCTGATTGACTTATTTCAGTTAGCATACCACCCTCCAATTCCATCCATATTGATGTAAATGGTAGGTATTCATCCCTTCCGATGGCTGAGTAATATTCCATTGCATATATGGACCACATCTTCTATATCCATTCATCCGTTGAAGGACATCTGGGCTCATTCCACAGTTTGGCTTTTGTGGACATTGCTGCTATGAACATTGGGGTGCATGTGCCCCTTCTTTTCACTACATCTGTATCTTTGGGGTAAATACCCAGTAGTGCAATTGCTGGGTCATAGGGTACCCATGGTTTTATTGGGGACTGGTCAAGTAGGCATCCTCTGCCTAGCATATGCCAGAATTCCAGACATCCTAAGGGAAATACATATTTAGATTAAACCATATTATTGGCATAAACAGTCTAGGCGTATTGAACCACTCTTATCACTTACATGTTGACTGGAAACAGTCTCAAAGCCAAGTTTCCAGATGCTAGCAAGGACCAATCTTGCACACAAGTCTTTTTAAGGATGGCAATTTCAGGTCTATGTTAACATTTCCCTGCATAGTATACAATGCCACTTACCACCCAGCTTGGCCCATGATGAATGTGACCTGTTCTAGTAATTACTAAATACTACCCACTAACTTTCTGCCTGGCACTTCCATTGCATTTAAAAATGAAGACGGAGAGAGAAATTTTACTTTCCTCTATCCCAACCCCCTGCCCCACCCATATTCCTAGTTCCACCAATAGTGGACCTGCCTGAAGGGTGCAAAGACCAGTGTATCTTAGTGGCAAAAAATACAACAGCAAGGAACCGATTTATACTGTGGGTTATGTGCATGAAGGAGGAAATGTTCCTTGAAACTTTTATCACGCTCACAATTCCCTCCACATCAATCATGGCTGCATTTACCAGACAGTTATTATAGTGGAAACTGCTCTTGGCCTCACCTTGGGCCATTAGCTAACAAAAGTAGCTGTTAGCCACCCATAATAACTAATCTCACACAGATTATTAGATTTTTATCAAAGAGAGCACTATTTGACAGGATTTTCGGAGTTTGCTGTGTTCCCTTCAGCTCTCTTCTCCCTGGTTTATGGTGTGTCCATCCCTAGGCTGAAGCCTGGAGCTTCTGGGTCAGGTTCTTTGCCCTAAAAAGCTGTTACATGTTGTTGTTCCTTGAGATTCTATTTAGCCAAACATGCTTGTCTTAAAGCTGGAATAAATGTGATTATGTTTGATGGCGTGCCAATTCATGGAAGCCATATCCCTTTGTTTGGCATAAGTTTAGGGAGAAGGAGATCTCCTTTTATTTTTTTAGGCATAGGTACCTGACAGTGTGTGGCTGGGCCAAGGCCCCTGAGTGACAGAAAGCTGAGAAGAATTTCCAGGGCCAGAAGCTGTTAGCAGTATTGTCACTTAACTGTGGAAAGGCCTGGGGTTCTGAAGAGCTGGCAGAGGAATGAGCGTCATGCGTTTTGAGAGAGAGAAATAACAGGAGCATTGACTTTAAGGGTAAAGGGCCCTTTTCCCAGCAGGGGAGGAATGAGCTCGGCATCTGGGCACCGAGAAAGACTCTGAGGTGTTAGCATAAGACACAGAGTTCTCGCCTCCCTGCCAGGACATGGCTGGCCGGGCACTCCTTCCTACTGCCTCGTTCTCTTCCCCACGGATCAGTAAAACACCACCAACAAAGAAAGATAAATCAGATAAAGTCCTACAAATGAGTAAATAAAGTCACAAAAAGAGCCAGTGTTTTCTCATACCTTGTGTTTTTCTTTTTTTATTTTCACCAACAGTCAAACCATACAAAAATAATCGAGCAGACTTTCTTATTGAAAATAATTAACCCTTCAGGCAAATGTGTTTCTGAAGCAGCAAGGTTGAAATGATTTGCTAGAAGAAATTATTTGCTGGGAGAAACCTTGAGGGTCATCTGTCTATGGTCAGGTCAATCTGTAGGCAGAGTATTCTCAGGCGGTAGATACACAGATTCTTGAACACTTGTTGCTTGTTCTGGAAAGTGCAGTGTGGACGGGGACAAGCTGACCAGGCTGCTCCCCTCACTTAAACATCAGTCTTTGTCCCAACACCTTCTCCCCCAACATAAATTTACCTACAACACCGTGAGACTCAGACAAACTCCCACTGTTTTCGAGGGACATCTACCCAATGATACACGGAGACAGTGATGGTGGTGATGATGGTGGTAGAAATTGTGCCAAACCCGTAACTAATGCAATTGTACTTTTAACATCCACACATCCTATTCATTTGTTCTTATTCCTGTAAGGAAGGCAGGGGACGCGGAAATAGTCTGTGTAGGGTCAAGGCTCTGGAAGATGGAGGAAAAGATCACACAGCTACATTTAAACCAGACCAGAAATGAGAAGAAGCCATCTGTTGTCTCCCCTTTAAGCTGAGCTGTCCCCAAAGTGACCCACGATGTAAATAGTGAAGGCTGAGTGATCAGGAAAATGCCCCACCCGTGAGGAGAACCCAGGGCCCCCAGACTAAGGAGACATTTGGACTGCAGTCTTGACCTTTAGCCACATTTGCACATCAGTTCTATCATAGTGGAAACTGGGAAACTATGCACTAGCAGAGTATAAACAGCTAATTAGAATACTTTAATTGGATTTGGTTAAGTAGGAGAGATATAAGGAAGGGAAAGGAGGAAGAAGGAAAGAAGGGAAAGAGAGAAAAAGGAAAGGAGGGGAGGAAGGAGTGGGGAGGAGAAAACCCTCCCAGAGTTGAAAAATAACATCCCCATCCCAGAGTGCGACGCTGACACATTAATATTTCTCATCAGCATTTTCTTTCCTCTTCTCATTTTATTTTGGAAATGAATTAAATTACAGTCCTCATTTATTATGGGTAGGGTTTGCTCGTGTATGTTCTCTTGCTGCTATATCAGTTGTCTGAGGGGAAAGAAGAGAAATTTGGTCACCTTTCTGCAAGCAGTATTTTTTTTTATTCTTTGGGAATGTGGCCTTTGTTTCTCCTTTGATTTAGGGAGAGACACGTTTTCCTTTTGTAAAACAGCCTTGCCAGCTTCTGAATGACACCCACTGAGTATTGCAGATGACTGGCACAATGGCGGATTGTTGAAAAGGATGGAACCAATTAACCATCAAGGATAATGGAAGAGCCCTCCATGTGATGCACTGACCCCACATCACAATACAGGCTAATTGTCAGAAATGAAAGCGACTGCTCTTTCTCTTCCTATTTATTGGCTAAGTGTCTAGTCAACTAGTTTTGTCCTTGGATTGGAGGTTCATAAGCATTCATGGTTGGGCACATCAGATGTAAATGAATTTCAGATGTCACTCAAAAATTCTGAAGCCTGATTTGAGTTCCCTATTATACCAGGTGCTTTGTTTCAAGCATGCACACACACAACCACACGCACACATCTCAACATTTGTGAGTTTGTGATCCTTGTTTTATTATAGTTTATGGTAATAGGGGTTAAGATTAAGAATCTGGGAGTATGATAAAGTTTGTTTATTCCAGGAACAGAAAAACTGACATTGTTTCCCATGTTCCCCCAGGTCCCGTGGAACATGTTCATCTCCGAGTGCCATTTGTCGCCATAAGAAATAAGGAGGTCAACATCAGTGCAGTTGTGTGGCCCAGTCAGCTGGGGACCCTTACCTATTTCTGGTGGTTTGGCAATAGCACGAAGGTTTGGCCCTTTCTGATGCATGTTTGAGTAGATCTGTACTGAATTCTCCTATGCTCCAGCTGCCATGTTGTTGTTGGGGGCACCGGGGATGGGAGCAATAGGGAGTACTTAGTAAAGCTATGAATCCACATAATTGAATATCACATACGTCTCTATACCAGGTTCATTATTATAATAGGGAAAGTTCAAACAATCCTAAGGAAGAAAGAGTACCTTGAGAAGCTCTACAAACTTGCTTCCATAATCAATATTTTTAAAACTTCATTTGCCCTATTTTTTTTTTAATCCTGGGCTTTCCACTCACAACATAGATAATGTTAAAGGACTCACTTAGCATCTCTGAGATCCAGTGACTCCATCTGGAAATGTGAATTCTCTCTCTAAATGCAGGGCTGTGAAAATCAAGTGGGGCAATGCATGTAAAGAACCCTTCTCCAAGACCTACTAGGTGATCTACGAAGGCCAAGGTTCATTTTAGGAACCGTGGCGATGCTGACAAGTCTCTAAGAAGGGAACTCAGAGGGCCAGACTCTGAACTTGGCACATCCTCCCTGCTCCCAGCTACTGGTGATGGTGACAGTTGTGTCAACAATGACCACACTTATATATATGAGGAGCTGGGAGCAGTTAGGCGGAGGGTCCCTAAATGTAAGGGCTTAATGTTTTTCTCTATTCCTGATTTTGTCTTTACATTTTCCTTGGCCATTCTTGATGTGATTGGCATTGCTCATCTTAGAGAGACCTTTCATCTTTTAAAAAGATTTTATTTATTTATTTATTTATTTATTTATTTATTTATTTATTTATTTATTTATGAGAGAGAGAGAGCATGTGCAGGAGGAGGAGCAGAGGGAGAGGGACAAGCAGACTTGGTGCTGAATGTGGAGCCTGACATGGGGCTTGATCCCACGACCCTGAGATCATGACCTGAGCTGAAATCAAGAGTCAGATGATTAACCGACTGAGCCACCCAGGCACCCTGAGATCTTCCATTTTAAAAAAATAATTTAATAAAGATATCATATCAGACTTAGAAATGCTGGACATCTCAAGAAAGGGGAAATAAATTCTCAGTTCTGGTGTAGTAATTCCTTCAAAAAAAAAGAATGAACAATGATGGTTTTGTTTGTTTAGAGATGACCAAAAAGAACTTCAGCCCCTGCATGATAAGAGTGGGAGAAGATTCACCCCTGCTCTTTCTTAGGGAGGCAGCATGATATGGTGGTGAAAACATGGACCTTGGGGTCACAGTAACATTGCTGGCTGTGTGAACCTGAGGAAGTCATTTGACCTAAAATTTAATTCACTCAACACAAACTGGAGAGGATAATGCCTGTATCATTTTGGCTGTTGTGAAATCTAGTGAGATGCTATATATCTCCCTGGCACACACTAGGTACTCACTAAATGGATGCTTTTAATTTTGATATAAAAACTGGGAGTTAGGATGGGTTGACAAAAGAACTACACTTATGGACCCAAGGGACCCTTTTCTGTTTGAATTGTTGATGCTGTATACTTTCAAGTCAGTTTCTTAGTATAGGCTACAATGCTTTTGCATTTCTGAATTTATTATTCACCAGGACAAGCGATACAGAGGTTGGTTATTAAGATCCCCATTTGGTACATTAGAGAAGTAAAGCTCCCTGTGTGAGATGAGCATCCCAAGGTCAAACATCTGGTTAATTGTAGAACCCGGTCTCCTGACTCCCAGCCACCATGCTCCACCCCCAGCCCAAGGATGCTTTAGCTGCATCACTGTGTTTGTCTTCCAGAGGTTACAGACCCTAAAATCCTGCATGCATACATGGTGAATGAAAAAAGAGAAAATCATTTGGGAGGAGAAAATTAGAAACAGGATTTTAAGTTCATTTCTCTGCTGAGAACTTTTGGCTGTCCAGCCAGGGAATTTTTTTCTGTTAAGTGTTCATTTACCTGTTGAACTTTACTGAGGCTCCTGTGCACAAGGAGGGCAGTTATTGGCCATTGTCGACACAGTGGGCTCCTCAGAACCCACGAGGAGCCAGAGACACAGCATTTCTCTACAGTGCCATTTTTCCCCTTTCTGTGTTTTGTTTTGTTTTTCTTTAGTATTCTAAGACCTGAATTTTAAGACCCTTACTAGATTAGTACCCAATAAATTTTGATAAATAAACACAGAAGTAGATAAAGTGACTGCAGAGTCAAGTTTCTATTTCTCTAATGATTATCTGTGTTCACTTGAACAAATCACCTGATCTAAATCTCAGTGTTTTTTTCTTTGGGTAGAGCAAGGATACTAATATCTAATCCACGAACATCACTGAATTATTATTTGAAATATCTATCTAGCTTATCTATAATATGTCATATTAAGTGAGGAAATTTTAAATTACAGAATGGCATTATAGTTTGTTTTGTTTTGGTTTGGTTTGGTTTGATGATGACCTGACATATTGCTTCAGTTAGGAATTCCCATCTATAAGCTTGAGCATGAAGTGCTGCACAAATACCCAGCATAGAGTAGTTTTGAAATAAGATAAATCTGGGTTGCAGTCCAGACTCAGATTCTTTTTGCAGTGTACCTTTAATCAAATCATGCAATTTCTCTGAACCTCAGTTTTGGTCATTATAATGTCAGAATAATAACATCAATAACTATTAGTAACTAATAGTAAACAAGTAGTAATTAGTAATAGTAAATATTAGTAACTTAGATGTGCTTAGAATCTAAGCACTTGAAAATATTAGTCACTATCGTGCTCATCATTTACATCAATGGCATCTACATCTCGATGGTGTATCTGACTTGGTTCTATAGGTTTCTCTCCCACCTCGAAGAATGGTTATTTGGTCCAGTTGAACAAGGTGTATTTTCAGTGCTTTTTGCCAGCACCATACCAGAAACACATCAAGATGACCTCATTGCCCAATAATTGATCCAATGAGCACCATATTTGACTAGCAAATTAATGAGGGTCTTTGAGTGTTCTGGTGAGCACTCTGATTTTGGAGCTATTTTAGTTCCCTTTGAGTAGCAAACATCTATAAAAGCTAATTTTGAGCATTTATTCCTACTTCTGCTTTGTAGGAGGCTCTTCGTACACATTATTTAATATAATCATTAGGACATTACTGATGGAGAAATTATCCCATTTTTCAGAGAAAACACTTAGGCTAATAATCTTGGAAAGTAATGTTTTATGGGGTGTGTGTGTGTGTGTGTGTGTGCGCACATGTGTGTGTTGTGTGTGTTGTGACTAAGAGAAGTGGGCAGGTTCACCCAGATGGTTGAATTAAATCAAGTTCTCAAGAAGAATTAATTCACCCCTGCCTTTATATCTAGCCCTTCAGTTGGTGCTCTCTGGAATAGAGGAGCACATACAACATTGTCCCTACCTTCAAGAAGATTATAGTCCAAGTGAGAAGGCATGATGGACACAAATGCAGTGATGGTGAACAACTGTGATCTATAAGTAAATAGAAGAGAGCAAGCATTCCTAATCCAATAATAGTCTCATATGCCTACAGACCTATCAGGGGAGATGTGAAATTGCATCAGTAGCTCTGTGGCTCTTTTTCAAGAGCCCATATTTTGTGCTAGATGTTGTGAGGACTACAAATCAGTGCAAATTCCATCTGTTTCCTTTAAGAAATAATCTATTTGAGAATATGAAGTTATAGGTACTCTAAGATATGGTGGTAGGAATGTAATGTTACTGGACCAGTCAAGCAGCCTAGATGGTGATGGATGCACACCTTGCTGATCATGGAGTGACTCATGGATGAAGTTGGTCTTACCCTGGCATTGAAAAAACAGTAGAATTGAGGCAAAGGAAGGGAAAGAGATTTGTATGGAAAGGTAAGGCATGGTTGTGTTCTGTATAGACAGATTCAGACAAAACAGAGGATTCATTTGGGCAGAAATTTAGAGAAAAAACTGAAAGGTAGGGGGGATACATAACAGGTGGCTTCGAGTGGCATAAATGATGATTTTTGTTTGAAGTTCATATTTATTATAGGATGACAGAAGATAGAACCAGATTCATGGACAGTGATACTTTAAACTTTTGATGAGCTTTTGGATATATGTCTGAGTGTGTGTATGTGTGTGTGAAGGTTTGAGGGGATTTTTTCCCATAACTATGAATTTTCACATTAATCCCAAAGCCATAACCCATCTGTAGATACCCTTTTGCTTTGTTTCATTCTGGTCTTTGTATATATATTTCAGGTTGTTTTACATAGTTCTAATCATAGTATATCCACCATTATGTATCTTGCCTTTTCCACTTTTTTTACATGTAACTGTATAATCTGCTGAAGGCTTTAAGTAAGGCAAGCATAGTGATAGCATAGTCTGTCCAATTTGGGAATGGCAGCTTTTAGCAAGGGATACAATTAGATTGTGGAGGTTTTATAATGTTCAGTATTAACTTGACTTACAGCGTCTGGGAACTGGTGTAGGCTGCATTCAGAGATTTCCCTGAAGCTCCTTGTTCCATTAGTCAAGTGGAAATCCCATAACTAAATAGTCACCCAGAGCTTTGTCAGTATCTTTCTGGGCTCAGTGGATAATATGTGACCTGTTGCACATAAGGGATTCTCTGTGGGCAGGAATGTAACCCACAACCTAGGCAGGGAATAAGGTATTATTCCAAGGAGTCTCACCGTGGGCTGGCCCTGCAGCTTGGACAAAGTACAGAGACAGAGAAGTCAATCAGCTGCCTGTTGGATTTATAAAGCTCTGAAAGGCCAATTTGCTTGAATTAACAGAGGTCTGGCTTAATAAATGTGTCTGCTTGCCTAATAGATTTAGTAAATGAACCTTAAAATACTTGATTTAATTTAGCATTATGCACTAGGTATTGGTGGCCAACAAAGAACTCAGGAATACTGTTGAGTGTTCCAGCTTTGCAAGGAAGGTGAAATCAGCCATGATGCCATATCAGTTGATGAACAACAAAGGCAATTTGGAAAACAAAATTAGCTCCTGTCTCTTGCATGGAAGCCTGTGGTCTGCCACCTGGGGACCAAGTGTTCCCATTCAGCATTTACTGTGACTCAGAGCCCTGACTGGCTGATAGGATGGCACGCTCCCTCCCACCACAGATGGCATCCCCTTTGTCCTGCAGCCCTGCACCCTTGTTTGGCTCCTGGATCTCCTAGGGAAGCAGCCAGATGGAGGGAAGAGCAAATCTGCAGGAACAAGAAGAATTCCACTCCTCTCAAAAGAGATGCCTTTAGGGACGCCTGGGTGGCTCAGTTGGTTAAGTGTCCAACTCTTGATTTCAGCCCAGGTCAGGATCTCGGGGTTGTGAGATGGAGCCTCGCATTGGGCTCCATGCTCAGTGGGGAGTCTGCTTGAGATTCTCTCTCCCTCTCCCTCAGCCCCTCCCTACCCTGTTCTCTCTCTCTTTCTCAAATAAATAAATAAATCTTAAAAAAAAAAGTGATTCCTTTGACTGGCAGAGTACCAATACCCAAGTCTAAGGCTACAAGAGTGCAGAGAAAGGGGGGGGGGCACATGGACCACTAAGAGCTGAAGAAGATGACATGGAAGTAGTGAAGGTTTCATGAAGAGACAACTGTCAAGGGAGAAAACTGCCTGCTGGTGAGAGGTGGGAAGATGACAGCTGAGGGCAGGGAACTAAAATGGAGGACAATGGAATATGGCCATGGTCAGAGAGAGTCACTCATAGAATCAGGAAAAATAAAATCACATTGATTATTTCTTTCATGTTTTCTGTCCCAACATTTTATTATGGAAAACTTCAAACATACACTAAAGTTGAAATAATTCTAGAGTGCATATCTATATACCCACCATCTGTAGTCTACCATTAACATTTACTATTTTTGTTTTATCACATGTCTGGTTATCTGTTCTGTCCACCCATCAGTTAATCTTAATTTTTTCACCCATTTCAAATTTTAGACAACAATATACTCTGTGCTAAATGCTTCAGCTTGCAAATTATTGACTAGGATTCAGTATTTGCTTACACTTTTTTCCCCATGGTGGTATCAATGATGAAATGCACAAATCCAAAGTGTGCACTTCCTGAGTTTTGACAAAGGCATTCACATGTAACCTAAACTCCTGTCTCTCTCTCTCTCTTTCTGTCTCTCTCCCTGTTTCTCTCTCTATATATATAGATATACATATATACACCAAAATATTTATTACCATCACTCCAGAAAGTTCTCTCATTCCCTTTCTCAATCAATACTTACCCCAATCCCCAAAATCAGCCACTCCTTTTTTTCTATCATAGATTAGATTTGCCTGTTCTAGAACTTCATATATATGATTATACCATATGAATTATTTTATGTAAGGCTTGTTTTGCTTCTTATAGTTTTGGGATTTATCCATACTATTGTATGTATCTTTTTTTTTTCTTTTGTGTTCATTGTATGGATATACTATGGCTTGTTTATTCATTTTCCTATTGATGAATTCCTGGGCTGTTTTCAGTTTGGGGCTGTTACAAATAAGCTTCCATGAACATTTTTGTTGGTTTGTGGACATATGTTTTCTTTTCTCTTGACTAAATTCTCAAGACTGCAATTGCTAAGTCATAAAATATAAAATGGTACATCTACTTTGGAAAAATTATTGCAATTTCTTGTAAAACTAAACTTTTTCCTAAGTGGTGGTATCATTTCATATCCCACCAAAAAATGTATGAGAGTTCCAGTTGCTCTGCATCCTTAATCATCTTTTATATTATCATTTTTAAAGAAAATTTAGCTATTCTGTTGGGTATAAGTGGTATCTCATTTTCATTCCAAAGAATATGACTAGGTAATGAAGCAACTGAAGGTCTCCTAATAGATAAGATTGAATGGGTTGACCAGTAGGGACTAGAAAGTTTGCCTCAAGCCATTCATCAATCCTGTATATTCCGATTGCTGAGTAAGTGCTCACAGCTCTTTCAACACAAACCCTTCATGTAACAGATAAAGAACTAAGGCTAGAAATCGGGTCTACTTTGCCCAAGGTAATTTATTACAATAGCAACTGAATAAAGCCAGCATTTCAAGTCTTTGTTCTTATTACACTAGAAATGGCAATTCTGTGGCACATTATTCCATTGCTATGGCCAACATTGGTATGCTGAACCCAACTTGACTTCAGCTTCCTTCTCAACACAGGACACTGAACAGCCACTATCAGCCCATGGGAGTTGATGTACATCACAGAACCTATTTGCAACTCATTCGTTGTTGAATTCAGAAGGCCACACCCTTGTGTGTACTGTCACTGAGCCTTAAGAATACTTGAACTCTGGGTTCTGCCCTTAGTTAAAGGGAAGACTGTTTTCTCTTTCTTTTTTTTTTTCTTCAAATTTTTATTTAAATTCTAGTTAGTTAACATATAGTGTAATATTGGTTTCAGGAGTAGAACTTACTGATTGATCCCTTACCTGTAACACCCAGTGCTCAACACAAGTGCCCTCCTTTCTATACTCACTGCTTTCTTTCATGTAGCAGAGAAGAAGGTATGTCACATGCAATATCTCTCATCTTGCCCAACCAACTCCAGCTATCAGCCTGGTCATAAAATAAGGGAGCTACAGAATTTTATTTTATTTTATTTTTTAAAGTTTTTATTTAAATTCCAGTTAGTTAGGGACGCCTGGGTGGCTCAGTGGGTTAAGCGTCTGCCTTCAGCTGAGGTCATGATCTCTGGGTCCTGGGATTGAGCCCCACATCTGGCTTCCTGCTCAGCGGGGACCCTGCTTCTCCCTCTCCCTCTGCCCCTCCCCTCTGCTCATGTTCTCTCTCTCTCAAATAAGTGAATAAATAAATCTAAATAAATAAATAAATAAATTCCGGTTAGTTAACATACCATGTAATATTAGTGTCAGGTGTACAATACAGTGATTCAACACTTCTATACATCACCCGGTGCTCATCACCGCAAGTGCCCTCCTTCATCCCCATCATCTATTTCACCCAACCCTCCCGCCACCCCCACTCCCTTCTGGTCACCATCAGTTGGTTCTCTGCAGGTAAGAGTCTGTGTCTTGGTTTGCCTCTCTCTCTCTCTCTTTTTCCTCTCTTTGCTCATTTGCTTTGTTTCTTAAATTCCATATATGAATGAAATCACATGGTATTTGTCTTTCTCTGACTGACTTATTTCACTTGGCATAATACTTGTGGTACAATGGTAGCCTAACTCTGGCATTTTATTTTATTTTATTTTATTTTTTTTAAAGATTTTATTTATTTGAGAGAGAGAGAATGAGAGACAGAGAGCATGAGAGGGAGGAGGGTCAGAGGGAGAAGCAGACTCCTTGCCGAGCAGGGAGCCCGATGCGGGACTCGATCCTGGGACTCCAGGATCATGACCTGAGCCGAAGGCAGTCACTTAACCAACTGAGCCACCCAGGTGCCCAACTCTGGCATTTTAAAGCAGAAGAAATCAAATTAGGTTTCAGAGGCCCAGTTGGAAAGTCTGAGCTAGAAAGCAATTCTAGTCTTGCAGCAGGGACGCTGTCTGAAAGCCACACCTTTGAGCCTCTGCAGGACTCTGGCACACACGTCTAGGCCGTGTTCAGTCAGGAGTGCCTGAGTGCAGGCCCATACCCATGCCCTTCAAGAGCTGTTCTGTGCCTCCCCTAACGGTTACCTTCTTGGTCTCCATCCCATGGCTGTCCTGACACACAAAGAGGAGAGGGAGTCTGCTCATCTGTGCTTGTAACATCTCTTTAAGAGCTGCCTTAGAGCAGCTTCCTACTGTTATGTCGTACCTTGCAAACAACAGGAACTTGGAAGGGCACAGGCCTTAAGATGACCCCTGAATAATGACTCTTCAACCTCAGGATTTGCATTCTTCTATCCCAGAAGCACCTGCTTTTATCAAGGTCCTAATCCTCAGGAAAGTAATATATTCTGTTTCTCTCTATCCTTGGGAAACCTGTATATGTTGTGATCAGGAAAATAAAGCAGAAAAAGAAAAAAAGAATTAAAACGGTCACAGATGTGTATGTTTATTATTTTCCAACCTACTTAAAATGTTAGAAATGCTTTGCAATGGAAAACACAGATATAATAAAGCAAAATGCCAGTTATTGGACCATGCATCCAACTAACATATATATTCTACTATATGAAAGTAATGTGCCAGGATGGATGAGACAGAAGTAAATAAAATGTGACCACCTCTCTGAAAGGTCTTGTAGTCCAGTGGAATACAGGAGGAAATGTAAGTGACACAGAATATTGGAGGAGAAGAAAAATAAATGATCTATTCCCAGAGCCAGCTGGAATAGGTTACAAATGTTGCTTCTACTTTGCTCCAGGAGAAGGAACAGAGTGACTTGCAAAATCCAGAGTGTCCAGTCTTATCTTCATCTTTTGGGATTACATTTTACAGTGTATTACAAGGATATTAATACTCTTCCTGGATACTGGATATAATCACAGTTTTTGAAAGCTATGAAAAGACATTTTCTTTTTTCTTGTTTCAAGTTAGGATCCCTTGGGGACACACAAATACCATGCAGATTTGTGACAGTCTGAGATTTGTAAGAAAGGAAGCAAATCTGATATCCCACAGAGGACTAAATGAGTATTTCTCCTTCTGTCTTTTAGCCCCTCATCACCTTGGACAGCAGCATTTCCTTCACGTTCCTGGCCGAAGGCACCAACACCATCACTGTCCAGGTGGCTGCTGGGAATGCCCTTATCCAGGACACAAAAGACATTGCTGTGCACGGTAAGCTCTGAAAGTTGTTCTGTGATGCTCCCTCCGGCCCAACCAATCCCCTTTGCCTACCCTCATGGCAACCCCTGACTGCTTTGGCAATTCCCCAGGCTAGGGGAAAATTATGTAGGTCAACCAGAATTTTCCAAACATACTTTCTACCTTGTTCCTGAATAGACACTGAGGCTGTAAGAGAAACTGGCACACATGGGCATAGACAAGCATCTGTTATTCCCTAAGATGTATCTGTATCACATCCTGATGGGGTCTCATTAGACAAACACTTATCATAAGTTGAAGTTTGCTAAACTAGAAAGACTATCATAGAAGCATCTAGATCCGATGTCCTGCTGAGGTATCTACGATATGTATGCAGCACTGACCCTCTGTGACCATGGGGACCAGTGATTTCAAAAGAGGAGCCATGGTTCCCTGACCCTGCAGAACTAAAGGCTGAGTTACTGAGATGAAGTACATATTCCGATTGTTGGAAAATTCTAACATCCTTGGCTGCAAAGGCTCAAGAGTAAGGCTAAGAATATGAGGGCAGAAATAGAAAGAAGAGTGGTAAGGCCGCTATCCTGTTCCAATCCGGAAAAACACTCCTAATTATTAAATTTATTTTAAATCAAGTTTTGCTCCGAGCACCATCCCACACAACCTCCCCCAGGCCCCTAAAGACTGCCACTATACCTGGGGCTTTCTAAAAAAGTTGTACTAAGGTATGTGATCCTCTGACTCAGAACATATTTCTTCAGCCTCACGTCAGGTGAGCACCTTTTCCTACATTTCTGCAAATTTGATACTCTGGCTCTTGCATCAGGTACCTGGAGGACTTTTTTCAAGCAAACATTTTTACTGAAGTGTAAATTTAATGCAGAAGAGTGCACACATCACAAGTGTTTAGTTTCATGACTTACCACAAAGTAAACAGATGTGTGTACCCACCAGCCGGGTCAAGAAACTGAACATTACCCACACCCTACACACAGGATTTCGATCTGATCCTCTGAGATAGTTTCTAGGAGGAAGGTCAGAGGAACCAAGGGGAGGACAAGTGGCAAGGCCCCCTTCCAACGAAGCCCAGTTTGTCAAAACTTTATCATTGGCTTCGCATGATAGTATCACGAGTAGCAAATAACCTCCTTCTTCTGGGGTTTCATACTTATCTTTCATTGCAAGTAATATTCTTTTGCCAGAAGAAGGGCTTAAGATGCAAGGAACTCCTACATGGTAGGAGCATAAATCCCCTTCCAGTCACCAAATCCCACCTTCTTTCAGAAGCCAAGAAACACGCCAAGAGGAAGGGATTTTAGCTGAGGCCACATGGAAGAGTGGACCCTTTCCCTCAAGCACAGTGGTTATGGCATCTGCTAGTCCGCCACCCCTCTCTCCGCCCCACTCACACACCCTCTGTCCTTGCAGAATATTTCCAGTCCCAACTCTTGTCATTCTCTCCAAACCTGGATTACCACAACCCTGACATTCCTGAGTGGAGGCAAGATATTGGCAGTGTCATCAAGAGAGCTTTGGTTAAAGTAAGTCGGCTTTATCTTTGCTTACATGTTATTAGGTAAAGGAAAGAACCAAATGGTCTATCCAGAATAAATTTTCATGGGTTAAAAGCATCATCCTACAGTTATATAAGGATTATCTCTCTGTCAAAAGAGAGATAAGAATGAGGAGGGTGAAGGAAGGATGGAGGGAAGGGGGGTGGGGGGAGAGACAGACAGACAGGAACCAGTGTTTAGGGATGAGAATTAGCCCTATCTTTATACTGAATTTTTCTAAGACAAGAGCTGGACCCCTTTAATGAACTAATGGAGGGAGCACTCATTGAGTCTATACAAATCTCATTCACTAGGCTTGTTCTTTGCCCACCAAGGGGGTTTCTTAACCAGGTATTCAGACTCACAAGACCACCATTGACTATACATGACAGTCCGAAGGCTACAGGCCAGAAAACAGAACATGCCATCAAGGTGGTAGAGTTCTAGGGTTAACCCATGGTCAGATTGGCCTTAGAAAGCTTTGAAAGGGTTTTATTAACCCTTTGCTCAGAACAAGGCACTAAAACATAATGACAAATGCAGCATGGGTTTTCAAATGTAGAGGTGAGTCTAACATGTGACTAGTTCTATGGCAGAGGCATGGCCAGCATGGAGCATGGAGAAAAGTATGATTCACTCTATCCAGGGAATGCAGGCTTAGCACATTATTTGTGATTCATTAAATATTTGTGAGCTATTACGATAGTCTTTGCAGGGAATACTTGAGCTCAGTTTTAAAGGATACATGACAGTTAACAGAAAGAGGATGGTGTCTTTCATGTAGAACGAACAGTGTGTGCAAAGCCATGGACTACTGAAAGAACACAACATATTGGGGAAATGGCAGAGTCTAGTGTAGGCATTCTACAAATTGTAAGGCCGGTGCAGCTGGACTTGATGCCCAGTAAGCACTGGGAATTGGAAAAATGCTTTCTTAATTTAAGGAAAAAATGCTGACAATAGATTTATATTCAGACACCCATTCTGGTAACAGTACAGAGGATGGGCTGCTGAGGTGGGAAGTGAATAGAGTGGGGGAGAAATTTCACAAAAAGTGACCAGTTGAAAGACTACTGCAGTTCTCCAGACCAGAGGTAACAAGATCTCGAAGAGGAAAGAGTCAAAGGTTACTTGGGAAGTTGAATGGTAGAATTGGTGACTAATAGTATGTATGTAGTGGGAATGAGAAGAAGAGAAGCTTTCTGATTCCAGAGCAGGGAGGATATGGCCTCACCCTTTGTTGGACCATGTCAGAGAAACATGCTTGAGGAGCAGTGATGGTGTGATTATTATTTATTTATTTATTTATTTATTTATTTATTTATTTATTTATTTATCTATCTATCTATCTGTCTGTCTATTTATTTGAGAGAGAGGGATTGAGAGCAAGCGAATGGCGGGGAGGGGCAGAGGGAGAGGGACAAGCAGACTCCCCGCTGAGCATGGAGCCTGATGCAGGACTCAATCTCATGACCCTGAGATCATGACCTGAGCTGAAATCCAGAGTTGGACATTTAACTGACTGAGCTACCCAGGCGCCCCAATGATGTGATTTTTTTTTTTTATGTGAGTTTGGAGCACATGAGGAACAGTTGGGAAGAAAATCAGGGGAATTGAAAATATGGATCTGAAGGTCAAGTGGATGTTCCCTGAACAAAGGCAGAGATGTGGGACCTGAGACTGTGGAGGCGATTAGACCACCCCCAGGGGGTGGGGGGCAGGGCAGACATGAACACTGATGCTCCCTAAGGCAGAGGAGGATGATCCAGAGAAGGACCTGGAAAAGGAGCTGACAGAAAAGAAAAAGAAGAAGAAGAAGGAAAAGAGAGTGATTCAAGAGAGCATTCCTGTGGGGAGTTGTCTACCAGATGATCTTCATCTTAAATCTTTTTACAAAAAGATTATTCATAGAAAGGGATGGAAATGTGACGGCTCTTAATATGCCCTGTGACTGTGAAACATCCAGAATTGTGTATATTTTGCATGATTGTGTTTATTAAAAACATACTAGCTTTTTAATAAATGACTTGATAATTATAATAATAATTCTAATAAATAATAATCATCAGCCATGTCAGTTGATGCCTGGGCCTTAAATCTCATGAGGACCTGTCTCTCAAGTGTCCCTTTGGATGGGATTAAGTGAATCTAGACAGCTCCAGAGTCCCTCCAAGGTTGCTAACTGACTGACCCCTCCCCCCCGACCCCGAGACCACTATTCCCTGGAATGAAGGGTCAGCCTAACAATGGTGCTCACAGCCTTACCCCCTTCACTCCACTGGGTGCTTCTCTGTGCTTTGCCCTTCAGAATGGTCTCCAGAGACTTGCTTCCCCTGGCTGGTTAGGATGAGGGATGAGACCTTCTAGCCCCATAGACTTGAGCACCAAGACTTCCAGCTACTTGGGATCATGCCTTCCATCAGGAAACCAAGGCATCTGGCAAAGCCAGTTCCCAGGGATCCTCTGTGTTTGGTGGACTTTTCAGGCTTCTGAATGCTACTTGTTAGTTCTCTGCCAGTTGGTGCTCTCACTGTTATCATGTCCCTGAGAATGGACTCCAATCTGTGAGCCTAGTCCCAAATAGGAATCAGAGCTAAGTGGATGGGAAACAACTCCCCAACTTCTATTCAATCCAGCAACTGTTTATTGAATCTCTACTCTGTGCAAGCATCTTCAGAACAGTGAGATAGCCACAAAGACCCCCAGGAATGTTTGGGTAAACATTCATAAGAACCTATCAGAGAAAAGACTATATCAGCCAGATACATTCATGTCACAGCCAAGATGATCTAAGTCCCTGAAATGTGGTAGACATGGTATCTGGGAGTGCTTGGTGTGAGAGACTAACATGGAGGAGGTCACTGCAAGTGGAGATAGTCAGGGGAGACTTCTTGGAGGAAGCAGGTATTTCCGCCAAATCAGAAGCTACCCTATTTGAATTGGCAGAAGAAGAGGAGGGGTTCTGGATAAAAGACCTTCAGGAGACACATAAGGAAGAATAACCATACTCTTTACAAGGGGTGAGGGGTGACTCAGACTCTTGTTTGCTTTAGGAATTTACCTCCAGACAGAAGCTTCCTTTTAAGTTTTTATCAAAAAGCAATATAATCCTTTTACTAAACACTAAGGAATAGAAAAAAATTCAGTCATGATCTCAGCATCTTAACACAACTTTTAGTGTTTTATTTTGCTTTTTTACTCTTACACATTTTTATTTTTATAGGGTTGTAACCAAAGGAATGTAAGGAAATAGATCAGAATGCAGCTATCATAAGTGTTTTTCCATGTTGGCTGACTGTACTAATTATCATCGTAATGGTAAAATAACATTCTATCGGGTGATTATACCATTATTTACTTAAGTTTTTGCATATTTGAGTTTTTCCCCCTTTATTTGCTATTATAAATAATGTTTTTCTTCCTGTATGTGGCTTTTTCTATATTTTGGATCATTTCCTTAGGACAAACACTCCAAGTCACAGTTACTGAATGAAGGCTCTGAATATTTTTATGGCCTTAAAGTAAGTCTTTTGAAAAGCAAATTGGCAATGTGCATTGATTTTTAGTGAGCCCAGCCACAAATGAGAGAGCCTCTTAACTGAAGCCTCACCAATATTAGCAATTTTAACTTAATACAAAAATCCTGCTTTAGTAAGTGAAAATCGTGCTGCTTGTCTTGTTCTTTTTTAAATTTGCATTTCCCCACGTTTGCTTGTAACCTCTTATTCCTTGCTGGCAGCCAGTACGTTCGTGCTTTTGCCAGAAGCTCTAGTCCTCTCCGTGCAGAAAAAATGGAAAATATGGGAGGGGCCTTAGACAGTGTTCCTAGCAAATGCTATTTTGAAAATCACTGTAGTATTTTAGTTTCAGTAAAAATGTATGTAAGAGCCAGGGGAGGTAGTGAGACCAATCCTAGTCCCTCTATGGGGAAACAGAAAGGAAGCCTGGGTATATACTGGGCCCCATGCCTCCCAGGTCGTGTAAGGCAGCACATTTGTGTAAGTGAGCCTTACCCCCGGGCGTATTCTGCTCCTTGTCATGGACTCGGGGAGGCTGGCTCCCCCACAGCTTCACTCTGTGTTCTCTGCAGGTGACTGGTGTCCCAGAAGACCAGATCCTGGTGGCCGTGTTCCCTGGCCTCCCCACTTCAGCAGAGCTCTTCATCCTTCCCCCCAAGAACTTGACTGAGAGGAGGAAAGGCAACGAAGAGGACCTGGAACAAGTAAGTGAGGGAACGCTTGGCGGGGGTGCTTGCCTGCACCTCCCAGTCCAAGGGCACACAACCTCACCTCCTGCTGCAAGGGGAGGGGAGCTTCCTCCCATTGGCCCAGCGGCCTGTCCGTCTGTCCAGCACCCAGGGCTGTGAGAAACAACAGGCTTGCCCAGAAGATGCCCAGGTGCACGCAGACTGGAGCATTCGGCACACAAGAAGGGAAGACATCCCAGAAGCACTCATTCCAGCAGTTGGCATTCCCGCAACTTCCTCAGGTCTCCTGCCCAGTGACCTGCCCATGGGGGGTGAGGGGGGAGGGGACACAGGAGAGAGAGAAGGAGGGATCTGAGTGTCCCTGTATGTTTCTGGGAAAATAGGCTTCTTGTCCTTAAAGATCCCGGTCAATTTAAGTTCTGCTTCAGGAGAGAAAATGAGCTGCTTTTAGACGTGTTTCTGTGGAGAGAGATGGATTGCTTCATTGCGTTTTGGCTAAGGAAACAGCATGTCCAAAGGGACTGTGGTTTACCGTCCTCATCGAATGGGCGTGTGGTTCCTGTGATGGGCACGCCGTCCCGGAAGTCAAGGAGCTGGTTCTCCCTCTCTCACTCCCTGCTCCTGCTGGGCTCTCATGGGCTGTGCTCTGCCTCACGCTTCCCTGCCTTCCTGTGACGCTAAGTCAGGAGGGGTAGAAAAAGTGAGTTTGAGGCTTCTCAACGTCGACACGAAGCACACATCTGCTCCCACACAAGGCAGTCATTGTGCAGACATCTTCCGTGTCCCTCCGATACTCACCTGGCTGCCACCTCATCCCCACGGCCGACCACAGTCCTCCTCAGGCAGCAGAGACCCGTCACAGTCCGTTCCTCTGGAAAATGAAGCCGATCCTCGCAGTGCAGGGCTGCACACCCAAGTTGGCCAGAAATAAATTCAGCTTCTCAATGCACGCATCACTTTTACAAGACCTCTTCATTCTGAAATAGCAAGTGGCATGTGTGAACTATATTTGGAAGCTACAATATCCATCCGTTTAGATAAATAGGTAATTACGGTGATGAATAGCAGCTGTGATATTAAGGCGCGTACAGCCAGATAAGAGTTAGGGACCATAGCCCAAGTCGGCCGCAGCTTTCATGTGGGAATTACAGAGTGATTAAATCGATGTTATGTGTTCCGAGACTTGGCGGGTAAAGTAAAGAGGAAAAATTATTCCATAAAAAGAAGGCCGCTGCCGCTTTGATGTCTGCCTCCCATTGTCTCCAAAAGAGACAAAGCAGAGGAGTGGGCTGGGGATGTACATCCCGGCTTTCATCCTGGCAGGGGCCGCTCTACCCTGTGTGTGTTACTTCATTAGATTAAAGAACTAATGATGGGTTGATGTCCTTTCATTGGAAACCACAATAGGTTGTGCTACGGTGAGTTATAAAGGCATGGATGAAAAAGCACTGAACCAGGGATTGAATGAAACATCGATGTCTGTTATCAACTGTAATTCACTGAGTGACTTTGGACATACCTCTCTCTGTCTCACTCTGCTCTCCAGGGTAAGCGAATAACACCAACTACTTCCTTGGCCTCGCAGGGCTCCGAGGCCTGTGAGAACCAGATTGATGAAGATGTCCCAATATCCTGTCTCCTCACTGAACTCGGTCACTGTTTGCCTCTTGACCCTGGTTTCTTGCTCCACGAGGCAGGACTGTCTCATGTCATGTCTTCCTGTGCACCTCTCTCTCTCTCTCTTTTTTTTTTTTTCCAGATTGTAGAGATGCTGTTTAATGCTCTAAACCAAAACTTGGTGCAGTTTGAGCTGAAGCCAGGGGTTCAAGTTATTGTGTTTGTCACACAGCTGACATTAGGTGAGTGCCTGCTGGGATCCAGGGGGAAATGGGGATGGTGATCTATTATCCTGGGGAGAAAAGGGAGGAGATCATTAGCAGACACTTCTCCACAAAGGCCTGAAAATAGGTTTGTGGGCAGGGCTCTTGTGTGTAGTGATGGTTACGAAAGATTAATCACAACTTTCTTGGGGCTTCCTGTTGAGGTGGCAAGAAGACTTCATTAGAAGTGGCTTTGCTATTGAATCTCTGGATGACCTTGGGGGAAAATCTACAATTTCCTTGGGCTTTGACTTAATTGTTTTTTGTTTGTTTGTTTATTTGTTTTTATCCACAACAGTCGGGATTATAGTGGGTAGTCCTCAGGGTGTCTTAATTTCTACAATTCTCCGATTCCATGAATCTTGGTTGGGAGGCCACAAGAGATAACTTTAAAACTCGTTTTGATTTACAACAGGTAAATCTAAATTGATACAGAGATCAGCTCTAGTGATTGATTTGTAAAAGGAATTTGAAAATGTATGTCCCATTGGGCATCCTCTACCGGCTCTCCAGGAGAGCCTATTTGCTAAATATCTCTTATTAATATAGGACTTTTCAGATGGGGAGGTTCTAAATGTGCCCACCCAGCAGTGTTTTCACAGAATGGTGTAAAGGAAGAGAATGAAACATTGCATCAATATTTAATCCAAAGTTCCCAATGGGCCACCTGTAATTATGTTGACAGGTACTCAGGCCTTCTAAGAGAAAGAGCACTCAAGCCCCTCTTCTCTACTCCCCTTAGCTAGATACACATTACTCAGTTTACACCAAGAACAGTAAGTTTCTCCAGGCAGAGCAGAGGAGTTTACTTGTCCTAAGAAGCTGTGATTGAGGATACTATTTTCATCATTGAAACCAAGCTTCCTGAGAGCACACAGTACAGGGCAGTTGGAGACTGGGTATAAGGATGGGACATCAGCTGGCCTCCTTTCTCCAATGGGAACTCCCTCCATCTAGTGGCTTCCAAGTGAGCCATCTGCTTTTTCCTCCTAGCTCCGTTGGTGGACTCCAGTGCTGGGCACAGCAGCTCGGCCATGCTTATGCTCTTGTCAGTGGTGTTTGTTGGCCTGGCTGTGTTTCTAATCTACAAGTTTAAAAGGTATGTGCTACTCTCACTCAATTTTGATATTGAAGCTGGATTCTTGGGAGCTGATTCTTCCTATAGCCAACATTGCTAAACTCATCCCACATAGGTGAAATTAATTCTCTTTGAAGCTCTGTTTGGCATTGGGGGAAAGCAGGAATGGTTGAGGGTCAAGGAATAAATGGGTTTAAGAATCTGAACTCTATCCAATTTATAGGTATATTGAGTTAGGAAAATAAGGGATAGCCTATGAAATCAATTTATTCTCTTTAAGAGAAGTGGAGAGAATTTTCAAACCTCACCTAAATTTCTAAAGTAAGGTCTTGGATATTCAGGAGATCTTTTCTACAGCTTACCACCCATTTAGGGTGGTTAAGTAGACCAAATGCAGCTGAAATCTGGAGCACACATGGACCCACACACGAGCATGCATGCACACGTGCACACACACACACACACACACACACTTTCCTATCTTGTGTTGCAGCTACTGGTCTGTGTAAATTTGCATGCTGAAAATATTCAACCTTTACCCTTTCCCTCTTTTTCCTGTTTCTAAAGGGCAATTGATCAGGAAAACTAAACTTCACATGTATTCAGAAATTATGTTTGAAGGCCACAGGAGGGGTGACACAACAGGATTCTTATTAAAACATGAAATTGAAGTCAATAATTCTGTACCATTATTTGAATAAGCTTCTACCAAGAGGTGTCCCGGTTCAGAGTATGAACTCTGCAATGAGACAGACCCCCAGTTTTAACTTAGCATTTGTAGCTTTGGGCAATTGAATCTGCCTCCCTAAGCCTTCATCTCTTTATCTGTAAAATGGAGAAGACAATACTTAATAGGCTTACTTGCAGTTTATTTATTTTTTTTAAGATTTTATTTATTTATTTGACAGAGCAAGAGAGCACAAGCAGGGGGAACAGTAGAGGGAGAGGGAGAAGCAGACTCCCCACTGAGCAGGGAGCCCGACGCAGGGCTCGATCCCAGGACCCTGGGATCATGACCTGAGCTGAAGGCAGACGCTTAACCATCTGAGCCACCCAGGCGCCTCTTACTGTGCAGTTTAAATATAATAACATCTATACCTGGTACATACTAAATAATCAACAACACTAAGCTATTTTAGATAACAGAGAACATGACGTCCAAAGGTGGCTTCTGTGTCCCAACACGGCACATGGTAGGCGCTCAAAAAATCCTATCAGTGGCACAGAAATGTGCTTCATACAAAGACTGGTTAAAGTAAAAATATCATTAATCATTCTGAAAGCAAAACTTGGTCCTGGGAGTCTTTCTAGATACTGAAGGTCATGCTTTTAGATTGTGAAAGCCATCAGTTGTAAAGGTGCTGTGCTCCACCCTCTCCCCCAGACCTCATTCGCTGCCCTCTGTTTGGGTAGCTCAGGCTTCAGAACACGGGTTTTCCTCAATATTCATCTCAGCATCACCAAACTAGCGGGGAGCCTTCAACACCCTCCATATCAGGACAGAGTTTTACCTTCCTACTCAATTAATAGACCAATGTGTGAATTCATATCCTCTTGGATCACGACATGCGAACCCACCTGCCCATGTTGCCTTTGAAGATGGGCACAAACCTTTGTATCACAAGTAGAGAACAAAGATTCCATATAGAAACGGTCTAGTCAAGGCAAGGCCCATTGGTGGATATACTGCAGTTACATGCAAAGCACACTTTCATTCATCCAAGGGTTTGATTGTGGGGAAGCCCAGTGGTTGCTGGAGCTTGAAGAGAAACTAAACCAAATCTGTCACCTTTTGGCTTCTAGAACCTCGTGGTTGCCCCGGACAAGGGCAGTAGAAGTCCTGCAAAAAGCTATTTGTGTCAGGCATCTCCAAACTAAGGCAAGACATCCTGTGACTTAGGAAGTTTTCTGTTCTCTTACAAATGCTGCTAAACTCCCTAGACATCAACCTATTAATGTAGGCATCTCTAAATGTGTACATTGGAATTCTTGAATCTCTGCCAGGCAATGACATCTCTGAATTATTCTACCTCTGTCGTTCCCCAGTATCAGCCAACTCTTTCCGTGTCCCTGACAGTGAGCTGTGTAGCTAAGGCCCACAGGGAACAAACACCACTCAGGCTGGATGAACAGGAGAGTCAGCTAAGTACACTTACCAATCATCCATTCCCTTTTCCTTTCTAGCTACCGTTTCTGGAAATTTCCTTCCCAAAGCTCAAAGCCCTTTGGTTGAGGTCCTCTTGGATCTTCTTTTATTTCTTTGGTCTTTTTTCCCTCCCCATCACCTGTTACTCTCTTGATGGCTCTCTGGAGGGTGCCGGGCTTGCTGATGAGTAAAGGTCAGGTTCTTATCTGTGCTTCCCAGAGGCTCCTTTGTTTCTTTAATCACCAATAGAACTTTCTGCGATGTCCGTAATGTATACTGCCCAATGCAGTAACCACTAGTATGACTGAGGAACTGAATTTTAAATTGTATTTAACTTTAATTAATTTAAATTTAAATACCTGCACCTGGCTAGCAAACATTCAGTACATCTAGAAAAAGGGCAGTTG
Source organism: Leptonychotes weddellii (assembly GCF_054177405.1). Classification (NCBI taxonomy): domain Eukaryota; kingdom Metazoa; phylum Chordata; class Mammalia; order Carnivora; family Phocidae; genus Leptonychotes; species Leptonychotes weddellii. The sequence goes on along the minus strand of NC_138374.1, from coordinate 21,591,324 downwards.
TGTATCTGTTTCCAGATCACTGGCCACGCTGAGTTTTCAGACTCAACACTGTCTCTGTGTAATCATCAGCATTAACTCATTAAACCACTTATCCATCCAACAAACATTTACTGAGTGCCCACTATGTGCCAGGCACTGAAAACAATCTCAGTGCCCCAAGTGGTCACTTAACAGGGAAAAGAGAAGAGAGCTATGGTGAGCCCCAAGCTTCCTTTATGTAAATATCACCCTGTTTCTCACATTTGATCTTATTCTTGGATAGTTATTTTCTGAAGTTTTAGACAAAGTAATTAGAAATCATTATGATATGGCTTTTATTATCTGAAAATTCTGCCTAACAAGACTTTCTTTCTATACTGTAGATCTGGGTTTTTTTCTGGCTATCCAAGAAAACTTTTGAGCCTTTATATGTTTTTCCAGCCTTTTTTTTTTTTTTTAGCAAGTCTTTCATCACAGTCTGAGGCCTACTCGCTTCAGAGAAATTTAGAGAGACCTAAATTTCCTCCCACAGGCTCCTAACACTTAGAGCTGGAGCAAACAGAAACTGAAGTTTTTATGGGTGACTCAGTTGATCCATCTTCCTTCTCTTATTAAAACCTATATGAATATGTAGGCCAAGAGATGCCCCTAAATCTCTTTCTTTCCCACCTTTCTTACCTGCAAAAATGGGGCTTAGTCTGATATTCTCCCATCCTTCGAGTGCATGTGTTAAGAGATGAAAAGCAATTTGACAAGTTTTTAAAATGTGCACATGATGCCGTAAAATTGTATCCCTTCCAACCATCTTTGAAAAATGTTGAAGAATTTTCTGCCTGTTGTTTAGAGATTGAAATAAAGTGAACAATCTTTGTAAGGGAAGATTTATCCACATCCTCCCAGGTATCACTCGGGAAGTAGCAAGGGGGAGGCCGTGAACTCTGGCTACAGTTCTGAAGTACACAAACTTGTGGGATCAGGAGAGTTTGACCGCCTCCAGCACCTAATAAATGTTACAGCTGATCCCACCGCTCATGAGTAATATGTACGTTTATGATTAGAAGAAATCTAAGTCGTTAGGTTGCATTTCTATTTAGATAAGAGGAAAGTAAGGGCCAGCATGAATTTTTAATTATACATATTTAGAGAGCCTGCAGCCTGCTGACTCACATAGAATCTATTCATGTAGGGTCCTTGTAAATTATGTTAAGCTGGTTTAGACCAGTAGGAGTCACGAGGACACCTCTCTTAATGTATGAAAAGAAACCATTAAAGAAACAAAAACTGAATGTAAAGGAGTGGTAGGAACCACCCATGTTTCCTACCTATTTTGGGATCTTATGTATTAGCTACAAGCAAACCTCATTAAATGCTCCCATACTCTACCTCATTGGGGTTGGAGTGTGGAAGGGAGTGTGGAAGCTTGAAAACAGCACTGCTTGGTTGTAGGGCAACAGAGAGATTCTCCTTTAGAAATGCGCAGAATGTTCTGGATTGGGGTGAGTGTCAGATACCTTAAGTTTTAATAATATCATTGCCAGTGATCAGCTTCAGGAAATGTCTGGATTTTAATCTGATTTCCCCATCATTTAATGGGGTAAGAGAGGTCTCTTCTAGAGATAATATTCCGAGGTAAAATTGTGGTCTTTTTGTTTGAGAATCTAATATATGAAAGTAGAAAGAGCACAAGTTTTGAGGTCATCTGTTCATTCACTCAGCAAATACTTACTGAATATCAACCATGTGCCAAGCACTGTGCTAAATTGCATGTACAGCAGAGAAGACAGAGAATATAGATTCGGCACACATGGGAAACAAAGTCAGCAGACTTGCCTCTTACATCACCCTAAACCCAGCACCCTATTCATTTATTTCATAAACACTGTCCCATAATTCTATATTTTTCACAGGAGAGGTGGGGTAGTCAGAAGTCTCTCAGAACCAAGTTCTGAAGGACAAAAAGGACACCATCATTAGAAGAGTAGAAGGAAGAGTGTTCTAGAGGGAACAGCTGGTTTCAAGTCCCCAAGGTGGGGATGAGTTTGATGTACTAGGTTCTTGCAACTCAAAGTTTGAGGCTCAGACCAGCAGCCTCAGTGTCACCTGGGAGCTTGGCAGAAATGCACTATTTCACCCCATCCTGTCTGGACCTGTCGAGTCACAAATGCACGTTAGCGAGAACCCGGGTGAGAAATAAGCACATTAAATCTGAGAAGCACTCGGTGAGAGGAATTCACAGGAGGCTACAGGCCTGGAAGCCAGTGGGTCAGGGGATATGGAGAGGGGTCAGAAGATGAATCCTCTAAGAAAATTCCAATCTCAACCAGCCGCTCCTCCAACCTTAAGTCTTTCTGACTTGTTTCCAAACCTACAACCTTTGTGTCTTTGAAGGAGATTATTTAGCTTCTCTTAATCCTTGCTTTAATCCTTTACACAATCCTACAAGGAAGCTATTGTTACTCCCATGGAGCAGATGAGGAAACTGACTATCCAAGTATTTAAGATCTTTGGCCCACAAGTGGTGTTCTGAAGATAGGATCAATGGCTAGAAACCTTTTTTTTCTTGGCTCTTCATAAAGGAAACCAATGTGAATTGATTAACTTGATGCAACCTTAGAAAAAGATGTCTTTTCACTGTGATATAATCTTATGCCTCTCAAAGTCCAGCTCCTTGTAAAACTTAGTGAGGGATAAGTATTTTAAGGGTTTTAGTGCATACCTGCTTAGCAGTATTGCCCTTCTGTTGACACCTGTTTGGTTTACCCCAGAAGAAGGTGCATTCTTCAGGGAGTTCTGTGGTTTACACTTCCCCTGGGCATCTGGTCTTTGGCCTTGTGTTTCTTGGCCTCACGGCTACAATATCTGGGTGACCAGCCCCTTTCCCAGACGTTTGGCCTGTCCTATAAATAGCTTATTCCTCCCCCTTATGGCCCAGAATCTCCCAGTGGCCCAAGTTTGGCATACCCTGTGATCATAATCTGATTTTTGTAGGAAAATCCCCTGGATTAACATCTATGCTCAAGTCCAGCACGACAAGGAGCAGGAGATGATTGGGTCAGTGAGCCAAAGTGAAAACACCCCCAAAATCACACTCAGTGACTTCACCGAGCCCGAGGAACTGCTGGACAAAGAGCTGGACACCCGGGTCATAGGTATGTGTGCAGGTATCACCAAGCTCCTGTGTCCTCCATCCTCCAAACGTGAGGGCAGTCAGCCCACATGGCCTGTCCGTCAACTCATGTCAAACTGGAGGGGGTTGGGAAACGGCTGGCTACAGAGACGTAATCGAGTTTTAAAATTTGTCTGCCGCCTGTGGCCACATGAAAGTGGCAGATTTTTTTTTTTTTCCCTTCCCTTGAAAATAGACCAGGATGGAAAGTGCTGGAGTCAGAGTGGGGGAGGGATGAAGCCAACTCTCCATCACCGTTGGGATTTTTCCTTTCCTCTATGAAGCAAAAGCATCAGATGTCCTCATTCGTAACCACATGCAAGAGGGCTCTAGAACATTCCTCATCTGTGAAATGGGAATAATAGTACCTACCTTCTGAAATTGTGGTGATGATGAAATGAGAGTGTGTCATTAGCCCGGTGCCTGCCGCAGAGGACGTGTTCACTGCATGTTGGCTCTTAGTGTTGTCATCAGTGGGGTGTAAGGTGACAAGTCGTTGCTCCCCCCTCGTGTGCTGCTGGGGGAAACGGACACTTTAAACCTAGGTGACGGAAGCCGATGCGCTGGTAGTATAGAGTAGCCAGGTGTCCCGTTTAATAGATACCCATCGAGCACCCGTTCAAGATGGCTTGGTATGTAGCAGTGAATAAAACAGACAAGATTCCTGCCCTTGTGACGCTGACATCCTCGTTCCGTCTGTCTGTCTTCTCTCCCCCGCAGGAGGCATTGTGAGCATTGCGAACAGCGAAAGCACAAAGGAGATCCCCAACTGCACTAGCGTTTAATACCAACCAGCCACGTGGTCGGCCATCTTTCTGACTTTATTTTTGATGATCACTATGACTATGATGGAAAAAATGAAAATGTCTTTTTTACCTTTTGTTTACAAGGGCCCCTTCATAAATAGCAGGCAGATGCTTAGCTTTGGGAGGCAAAAGGCATTCTTAGCTGATTAAAACGAGACAAAAAGAATAAATGGCTGTATTTGTGCTAAGGGCAAAGGATGCATCTTCCCATGGCCTTCTTGCTTTATTCTGCCACTGACCATATGAGGACTCCTTTTCCTCGTGGTCTCTTCATTTTTTTTTCTTTTTTTAAGTTGAGTTGGCTTCTCATTAACCTCCCATGTCCCCCCCTCCAGCCCCCGCAACATCACCCACACCCTCCCCCCAGCACACACACTCTAAAAAACACAGACCATTTCCCAGTTAGATCTACAGGAGGTGGGTTGGTGGGGAGTGAAAGTAGGTGCAGAAAGCGTGCGCACCTTTACGAGAAAGAGGCCCTGCCTCGTGCATGTCAATAGCGAGGCTACAGATGGCTTACTGTATATAATTACAATGTAAATAGCTTTTTATTTCCTAAGAAATAATTTAATGTTTAGTAAAAAAGAAAACAGAAAAAAGAAAGATGTGTGTGTTGGCTTATGCACTCACCCTCAGAGCTGACCAACCCCCAGGCCTGCTAGACGTGTTGGGTTCTGGACGCTCTCCAGTTGTCTGTCACACTTAACTCTTGCATCTCTGTGTCCATGCCATAGCTGGTTTCTACTTATGTATATAAAGGGGCGCAGGGTGGGCTTCTTTGGGCCAAGTCGTTAAGGAAGGAGTAGACTGACATCCTAGAACATGGGGGGCTTTCTATGCCATCAGTGACCTGGAAGAAGTTGCAAGACGAAGCCCACCAGAGACTTCAAACTGAGACGCAGGTGGGGCAACAGGCTTCCCCTCCAAAAGGAAAGCGTGGAGGATGTTGATCAGCCTGAGAAAATGGGTTTTCTCTAAAGAAGCTCGGCCGCGGATCAGAAAGGGACCGTTTTTCTGCTTTCTGGTTGGATTCCTTCTGGAGAATTCTTGGGCTGTTTTGAGCTCAGAAGAGTCCCCTCAGCCTCGGGCGAGGCCTAGTGAGTGCATCTGGGCACAGGAGGAGTGAGAGCGCTTGGGAGGGATGGGGCATTTGCGACATCACGAGTCTGTGTAAGCCCTTGCAGGCCAAAGAGGGGGCTAGCCTTTCATGATATTAGTCCAAGATGATTTTAGCAAAGCTGTGCTATATGCTTGTCAGATGTACACAACTTCCTTAAAGTCAAATGTCTGCCTTCAGTTCCCTTAAGATAGTTCTTGCCTCTGGGTGAGCGGCTTTCCAAGCCAGCTTTCTCGTTCCCAGCCCCCTGGCCCCTCCGCCCATTCGCACACACCACTTCTGTTCCCTAGGGTCACTTTAAGCCATGCCGTAAGCATTGTTTTCTTTTCAGGCGCAGCCTGAGTACACTTGTTTTACAAAATGATATACTGTATATATATATATGGGAGGAAAGGCCGGATTTTGTACCTGTTAATTTTTGTGAGATATCGTTCGCCTTCTTTGTGAGACCCTGAGAGAATGTGACCTAGAGAAGGCTGACTGGCTACAGCGTAGATCAGGAAGAGGAGTGCTTCTAGGGATCCTGCTTTTTTGTTTCAAGGGTTAAAAATGGGCAGACAATTGCAATACTTGTACTAAATACTGGAATACAAATGCATGAGTCATGTCTATATATACAGTATATGTACATATACTGTTCTTGATTTTATTGTTCCATTTGAATATTTCTACTGTAAAAAAAAAAAAGACAGTGGTTTTGAAATTGTTGAAAATAAATGTATTTTTGTACATCAAAGCTATATACCTGGCTGAGATTTTTCTCTTTGGGCTGGTTTCTTCACCTATTGCTATCAGTCAGCTATCGCGGCAATAAGGCTACATGGCCAAAACCGAAACAGAACAAATAGCTTATAACCCAGATATTTATGTTTTACTCATGAATCTCCAGGTTGGTTGCGGTTTGCCTGAACTCCATTGAACTGACCTGGCTCTCCTGAACTAGTTGGGATGCTGGCTTCAGTTGGGGGTCCAGGCTTGCTTCATGAGTTGTCATCTTCTGGGACCAGATGCCACCCAGGGCATGGTCTTTCATGGTGGATTACAGAATTCCAAGTGAGGCCAGCAGAATACTCTTTGCCTGTAAGGCCTTGGCTCAAAATGATCATCCTGTTTACCATTGTCTCCATTCTGTTGACTAAAGGAAACCACGTGGCCACGTCCAGCATCAGTGGGCCAGGGAAATAGGCTCCGCCTCCTCTGGTGTAAGGTACCACAAAGTTACATGACAACAGTGTGACAATAGGATTCTGGTCTAGGGGAGGGCATGATGTGTTGGGAACAGTAGTAACAATAGTTCAGTCTACTCTACTTACTCATTTTCTGTGGTCCTGCGGGGAGCTTTCATTAGATGGCCCATATTCAAGTTTCCCACCCCAATATTTGTGGCCAGGAACTTCTGAGTGGAAGGTTTGGCAACCACAAGGTCTTCGAGTGGCATCAGATCGCACTGAGTGGTAGATAGAACTGCAATACAGGCCTTGAAGACTTTAGCAGAGAAAATGAAAAGAGGAGAGGGAACCAAGAAGACGTATATATTTTTTTTCACTATTATTATTGTTAACCTTTTTAATGCTGTTTGATGCATCAAACCAGCAAAAGATCTTCTCTTGCCTACCGCTGAGTAAGGAATTTGGAAGAATGAGTGAGTGGCTCTTCTCCACATTAGATCATAAGGGAACGTGAACTAAGTACTTAGAATAAGGGCTGTAAGTTAGATGTTTTAATCTTTTTAGTGTTCAAACTATGTAATAAATTACCATGGATCCCAGAAACCCAAGAAACGAGAAAACTTTTGTCATTAATTTGCTCCTATATTTTGGATGCTAGCTGACCATTCCAGAATCATATTTTCTGAGCTCAAATGATTAAGACGTAGGATGAAACAAAGGTTTTTCTTTTGATTTGTGAATGTGATTTTTTAATTTAAAGCATAATTTAAAAATTATGTATTATTCTTGGTGTAACTGTTCTTGGGTTCTACTCACCTTTTAAAAATTGTAATATATAATTAACTTCTTCAAATATTGAGGATGTCATTTATGTTACCTCTAAAAGAAACATTTTTTTTTGGTCTAACTAGTGGTTCGTAACATAAAGTGCCTGCACATCTTGAAGGGGTTTATAATGAGCTTCCCCAGTAATGTAATATGTCTAATATTCTGATCCCACATCAAAAGTGATTTATCCAAATGCAATGGTTTTTGCTTTCCAGGGGGATCTGAGCCCTTCCCATGTTCGTTTACGTCGGGGTTGATAAAATCACTCCACCGGATTAAAAAGGACAGAAGTGAGATATGTGGTAAAACAGCATTAGTCAGCTGGTTCCTTTGGGCTAAGCCATGCTAGGAATAGAGCCTGGGCATCCTCCACCAGCACAGGTCTGCCAGATTTCTCATAGCAGACAGGCGAAGGCAGATGGCAGAGAGTGTGACTGGCTTTGTAGTTATTTCTCTGTGGGGTTTCTCATCGGAATTGTCTTCTCTCAGGAGATTCTAAACCCAATAAGCAAGCCCGAAGAAGTCCTCAGGGTGGAGCCCAGCTATCAGCACCTGAAGCAGAGCTTCTGAGGATTCTCCTGTCGAAGTTAGAGAATAACTGCTCTATCCGCCACTGAAATCACTCAGGGAGAGTACTGGGGAAAGGGCACCTCCCCTGGCTCCTGTTACCATGATACAAGGCACCTTCATCTGCAGAAATGAGAACCACTTCCAAATTGGCTCGTTTCCTCCTGGGCAACAGCTGCAGCTCTGAGAGAGCCACCCGATTGAGTTATCTGGAACAAAAACACACTGCGAGTCAAGGTGGTGATGGATTGCGCCTTGGAAAGAATATTAAGCCAGGAATTAGGAGATCTCTGACTTTCAGCCAGTCACTCTGGACCACGATTTCTTATTTGCAAAAGGCAAACACTTTATGGCCTGACTCACTGGCTACTTTGGATTTACAGAGGTGCGAAGAGCACATTGCCAATTCCAGAATTGTTAGATGACTAGGATGAGCGTACATAGGAGATCTCTCTTCGTCCGTAGCCGGGTCAACTGGGAGGCAGAGAGTGAAGTGACTTCCCTAAGGTTAGACAGCAAATGAGTGTGGAGCTGAAGATGGAACCCGTATCTTATTGATATTAGGGCAGTGTTCTTCCCACCACATACCCTCCTGACGAAGGCAAAACTGAACGACACGTTACAGAACGTCAGTGGACAGCCTGATGCTTATGCCAGGATGGCTCCTGTATTTCGAGTGTCTGGAGCGGTTTAGAATCTAACTTCCCAAGTGTGCTCCTCATCCAGTGGCTCACACGCTCCACATGTCATTGCCCTGCTGACCCACTTGTTTAGCAACCCATGGCCTGATGCCCTTGCTTCCCTCACTGGGCAGAAAGAAGGCTGCTCAACAGACAGCTGCCAGGCCCCAGCTTCCCATGCTATGCTGCTTGCCTTTTAAAGCAGCTGGCCTCGTTCAGAGGGAAGAAGGCCAGAGAGCAAACATAAGCAATGGGAATGCCTCATCCTGACACACACACCAGATCCTGCCAAATTCTCTTGTCTCATCCAACGGTACTGCCAAAGGGGACCAGATGTAGCCCAACAATTTCCTCCCGAGTACTACTACATCTTGATGTCCCTTAAACTTGGTTTAATTGCCATTAACTTTACAGTAGCACAGTGCCCTTTAAAATGCTCTTTGCTTCTGTGTTCTCAGGCCATATATCATGATGAGATAGCGGTTCATTCAGAGCGGAATCGATGGGACGTTGTATACAAAAATGGGAGGAGAGCCTCAGAGTTCAATTTATTCAGAGATGAAAAGTTGCAATAAAACTCCATTACTTTTTCATTGTCTGAGGCCCAGAGGGGTATAATGACATAATCAGGGTCCAATTTCCTATCTATAAATTGACAATAATGACATCTATCTACCTCACGGGGTTGGAACCCAGATCAAATGAGATAATTTGGGTAAAAAAACACAAAATAACTAGGGCTTGACAAATAATGAATTGAACCTGAGAAGCCCAAGTTCTTTTGTGCTGGATCTCCTTTCTCTGTCCCCCCTGGCCTCAAGTTGTAAAAATTATCTGACCAGTCTCTTACCTACTCTCACCTAAGGCTGTACTTTCAGGGAAAGAATCACAATTACCTGGGGAGACATACCGTCCTCCTCAACTCCCCCTCAAAAAGAAGAGAATTTTGGTTAAAATCAGCTATTTACACCTTAATCCCAAAGGTCACAGCTCCTTTTATTGTCTTTTTTTTTTTTAAATATAAATGATCTAATTTTCCTTGTGATACAGTTAGGGACCATGGGAGCAATCCGCAGGTGAAAAACATGCACCTGGAACACTTTCTATTGGCTGTTATTGTCAAAAAGTTTCTCCTGAAGAGCAGAATCAAGATGTTGCCCCAGATACAAGCTGGACTTAAAACAGAAGACCCTAACTCCAAAAACCACCAAAGCGTGCCAATATCGACCAATCAGGATGAGGCATTTTTTTTTTTCTTCCCTTTATTAGCATATTGGACCAGAGTAAGAACTTGGGCGGGGACTTTCTGTATATAAATGGGGCCTCCACTATTCTTGGGGAGGTTAGTCTAAGGACTTTGTGTCTTTTTTTTTTTTTTTTTTTTTTAAATTATAAAGGGGGGTGGTGGTGCCGTAGCTCCAGTAAAGCCTTTCCTGTACCTTCGACTTCTGGGTCTGGCCACTACATTTTATATATCTGAAGTACCAAGGATGTGTTTCTTGCCTTCAACTCTGGTCACAGCTCGAGGAGAGCTCTTTCAGAGAGGGAGCACGAGATGCAGATTCTTTTCAAAATGTCACCCAAAGACAAGAAAATAGATCATGACAGGCACGCATGCCATCTGTCATTATGGCTCAGTATCTGGGGGACAGCACTGTTTGAAGCTATTAGAAATGAACCAGATAAAGTGGGGCCTTCAGTAATTTGCTCCTGAGAAAGTATGCGGTCTGCTTCTGGAAGAATAGAGACTTCTTGAGCTGAAATATCTGTGCCCAAAGTGTCCGATGAGCTGAAGCCTGCTAGGCTCTAAGGATTTATCCCCACTAAGGTCCTACTTCTCCTCCCCAGAGGCTCTCCCAGGAGCCCCTTCTTATGATGCAGAGTCTTTTGTTGCTTATTCTCCCTTGCAGAGGGTTATTGCTGTCAGTACTCCAGGAACTGGCTGCAGTTAAGAGTATGTCCAAACACGGCGGATGGAAAGAGAAAGGAGGCCACACAAGAAGCAACAGAGAACAGGATTGTTTTTCTTGTCACTAATCTATCTTCCTTGGTTTTCATGCACTGACCTTCCAAAATCTTGTGGTTCAATTAGAGAATTGCTGGGCTTCTTCCATTGGCAGCTGGGATATTTTGTGGGAGGGGCACTGAGGGAGGAAGATGAGAGAGATGAGTCTAGAGAAATAAAGTTAATCTTTGTCAATTACAAAGCTTTACTTGACACATTCTCATTTCAACCTGTCAATTTCAGATTCTCCTCTGTGTGGGGAAAATACAGATGCTCCCCAGATTTCTAATCTATTTATAATGGTAACAAGACAACTGTAGGCGGTGTGTGCTCATCATGAGCTAATCATCCTCTGCTATGCCTTGTGCCTCCTAATTAGTGGCCTGTTGGTTGCCTACTGATCAAGTTGGAGCCTCATCCAGGCAGTAGGGAGGGAAGGTAGGGGGAGAAAGAATTCTGAGCCCAGTGGAGCTTAGATCTTGGCAGACTTTCCAACAACAGGTGAGCTTCACACCTTGCCTTGCAATGCATCCCTTTTAAAGAGGCAGCCACCACTACCATGGGTGCTAACAGGAACATGGCAGGCTTCCAAACGTGTCTCTAAGAGCTCCTCATAGCAAGTTGCTGTCCTTCCAAAACTTCTTGGCTTAATGATACAGATCCAGCAAGTGACATCAGGTAGAAGAAAAATAAATAATTAAATGTGCATCTATAGATGATAATGGGGCAAGATCCCTTTTGTTCATTCACTCATTTAAAAAGTGTTTATTGAGCTCTGTAGTTAATAGTCTCTTATGGTTCCTGGAGTGGAGGTGGGCAGGGGTATAGGTTAAATGGGTGATGGGTATTAAGGAGGGCACTTGTGATGAGCACTGGGTGTTATATGTAAGTGATGGATCACTGAATTCTACTCCTAAAACCGATATTACACTATATGTTGATGTAACTAGAATTTAAATAAAAACTTCAAAAAAAATTAAAATTTTTATTGAGAACTTGCTTTCCAACAGATTCTGCTCTGGATACTGAGGCTAACGCTCAAAACACACTTAATATGAGGTGACCATATCATGTTTTTATACAAACTGGGACACAGCTTGGCATGCATGGAGCACTGGTCATAATTACTCTGGGAAACCAAGCATGATACAGGACTGTCTCAGCAAACCAGGATGGATGGTCGCCCTAACTTAAAATTCAGAGGGGGCGTAAAGTCAGAGATGTGTCAACATTCCATTCACCCTTGAATTGTTTTTTAATTCCTTACCCAGGGATAGAAACCCAATTCTCCGAGCCCGAAAACTGTTTATGGAGATCCCCTATCAGCTTTGTAGTCTTCTGAGGGCCTCTCCTTGGGGTGGTGAACCCCTGCATAGTCAGAGGTCAGTGAGCAAAGCCTTAGATGGTTTTTAGAAAGTTATCTAAGGGGCTCCTGGGTAGTTCAGTCAGGTGGCCAACTGTTGGTTTCAGCTCAGGTCATGATCTCAGGGTCTTGGGATCAAGCCCCGTGTTGGGCTCCATGCTCAAGTGGGGAGCCTGCTTGGGATTCTCTCTTCCTGTTCCTCTGCCCCTTCCCCCACTCATGCACACACACACTCTCTCTCTTAAATAAATATTTAAAAAAAATTAAAAATATATTACATTATATCAATTAGGTTTCTTGGTTGCAGAAAATAGTCACCGCTCCTCGTTAATTCAAGCAAAAAGAATTTATGGGAAGGTTATCAGAAGCCCATGGAATCAACTCAAGTTTGAAGAACATAACTTGGAAAGAGGCAGGAGCTAGGATAACTTTGGAGGGGTGGGGAGCAAGAAACACAGACAGTATCCTACTAGGGGTTCCTGGCAGATCGTATCTTACCAGAGGTTTCCTCTGGAATGAATGAACTCCAATTATCTCTTCTATCCTCATGTTACTGAAAATTCAAAGTTCCAGATAAATTTCCCAATTGGTAAAGTTTAGGTCACACGCTCACTGCATGATCCATGGACTGAAGTGTGTCACCCTGATATTCATAAGCCCTAACTTCTAGCACCTCAGAATGTGACCATATTAGGAAGTAGGGCCTTAAAGAAGTAAGTTAAAATGAGGCTGTTGGGTATATACAAGTCCAATCTGATTGATATCCTTATAAGAAAAAGAAATTAGGACACAGTTTACAGAGAGCTGACCAGGTGAAGACACAGGGGGAAGGCAGCCTTCTATAAGGCAAGGAGAGGGGCCGCAGAAGAAACCCACACAGCTGATCCCTGATCTCTGACTTATAGCCTCCACAGTTGTGGTAAAATACATTTCTGTTGTGTGAGCCACCTCACCTGGGGTACTTGTTATGACAGTCTTAGAAAACGAAAGGTGAGGGAAACTATCTGGGGAAATAAACCTGTAAGTATTGCTCTGGCTTTTGAAGTGAGATTTCGAGGCATTTGGATTTACTCTCCCACGGGGACTCCCTACACTAGGAGACAGTCCTCCTTCCTCTGCCACCCGTGAAAATAAGAAGATGGGAATGAAGGCAGAATGGATGATGGTCAGAGGATAAGCCTTCAAGTCATTTTAAAAGTCACTCTTCTTTCAACATTTATTGAGCACAAACCAAGGAATGAAGTGCGTGGTGCTGTAGGTGCTGGAATTTCAGGTAAGAATCTGTGGGCCACGTCCTACTCCGGTGGAACTTACAATTTAAGGAACAGTCTTGTAAGTATTTATTTGATTTTCTGTCACGCTTTGGGGGAGTACTTGGATCATTTAGAGAAAAGTAACAGAGAGGTAGGGTGGGATAATCACCACCCCCTAGAGGAAAGGTGGTGGTAAAGTGAAGGATGAATTCTCAAAGGAAATGACATTTACAAATGTTGGGGTTTACCCTTTCTTTTCCACCTAGAATCCTCCTTTCCCTGTTCTCCTGGCACACTGATAGAACTCTGAATGTGGAGGAAATGGCAGAACTGAAGGATGAATAGGAATGCAGGGATGGTGGGAAAGGGACTTGGAAGGCAACTATAAAACAAATTTAAAAATTAGAGATTTGTGGGGGGCCTGGGTGGCTCAGTCGGTTAAGCGTTTGACTCTTGATTTCTGCTCAGGTCATGATCTTGGGGTCCTGGGATCCAGCCCTGCACTGGGCTCTGTGCTCAGTGGGGAGTCTGCTGGAGATTCTCTCTCCTCCTCCCTTTGCTCCTCCCCCAGCTCACACACACCCTCTCTCTAAAATAAATAAATAATTCTTTTTAAAAAATCAGAGATCTGGATTTACAAAGATGTGGACCTTCTAATCTGTACACAACAGTTTGTATTTTCCATATTATTCCAAATTTTTCTGATAAGCATATGTTCATTTCATAATTTTTTAAAAAATAAAGAAGAAAGTAAAAGTCACATTAAATGTCCATAACGATTTTCCAGATGTAGTGGTTTCTGAGTATTTTATTCAAGTTCTCTTAAAATAAACTTTTAAAAAATGTAATGATATGTTCTGCAATACCAATTATTAAGCGTAGTTAAAATAGGAACATTCATAGGTCAAAGATGGACAATAACTTCAAAAGAGACTTGTGGTGGCATAATATCTGCTCGAGCATGGTTTATTGGTCTTTATAAATGGAAAAAGAAACTGTAATTACTTAGGTCCTTCACAATGAGTATTAAAGATACAGGAAATCATTACTCAAGATTCTTGGCAAAGGAAATGGCTCTTATGTTGTTCTCTGCTATTCTTTTATTTCTTTCACAAAAGTAGAGAAACTTCTCTGCCTAGCAATTTTACTGGTAATGTCCCATCCATAAATAATTTGCTGTTGTTAACAAATGTTGGAACAAAACAACACCAATTAAGGTTCTGAGTGGTTATCAAACATGGCAAGAGATTGTGCATGAACTGTGGGATGAAGGACTTAGCTTGGGGAAGGCATTGCCTGCTGCTGAAAAACATTTTAAACAGAAGGGAACATAGGACCCAATTTCTTGCCCGACCTCTAGCACCCACCTGATGCTCTGATAAGGGGGTTAGCTAGAGGCTCCGAACTGGAATTCTGGAAGCTGTGGGCCTGGGTGAGATCACCTGGAGAAGACATGGAATGGAAGGCAAGCAGGTTCAAATGCCCACCCCCCACCCCCCAGCTTCGGAAAAGAGTCTTGTTCTCCAAACGATTTTCCATTTACAGTATATGCTTTTTATGAGTGTTTATCGGTGCATCATACAAACGTCCTTCTTTTGAATGGAGTCTCTTCCACTCAGCTCTCTGAATTAAGGGCTCCCATCCTATCCCAGACTCCTCTAGGGCACCGCCTCCACTGGTGGGCACAGGCTCACGATGTTGTCCCAAGGATCTTGGCTTTGAAGAGCTATGGATCCAGGTTCAATGCTAGCTTCTTCATTTATTAGCTGTGTGGTCTTGGGTGAGTCGCTAACCTCCCTGAGCCTCATTTTCTCTTTTGTTCTTGTGAAGGAAGTGAAATAGAAAACATCTAGAGCACCACAGGTTCATCATAAAGGAGCATTTCCTCCACCCCACCCTTTCTCTGCATTTCCCTGGGACACCTGTGTGGCAGAGCAAAGAGACTCCTTACCAGGACAGAAGCAGGAATGGAAGGTTCAGACCCACCAAAGCATGCTCCTTGCCCCCCTGGGCCAGATGTGTCCTGCTCTAACCCATCTGACAAAGCCAGGGCTGCTTCTCCTCCCTTCTGCAGGAAACAATTTAGAAAATACAACCCCTAAAGCACCCCCTCCATCCCATAAATGTTTACACCTGTTCTTTTGTCAAGTCTCAGAGAAGAGGCTCGATACCAATAATTTTGTAGGGGGGAAAGGGGGCTGGGAGGGTGCGGGAGACAAACAGCCAGCCCCAGACTGGGCTGCTGGGGATGAATGTCGCATTGCTAAACTCAGCCATGCTTGCCAGCTGAACGGCTCCTTTTCTTTTTAACAAATCTGAGAACAAGGAGGTCCTTCCGACAGTCTATCATTAACTTTGTTATTATGGTTATTATCAACAATGTGCCAATTTTCCTGCATCTTTCAGGATCTTTCAATTACTACATGCTGAGTTTTTCCTCCCCTTCTTTTCCCTGGTCTCTCCATCCCCCCTCCCTACCCCAAGTGCCCAGATTTCTTCTCTTTCCTCCTCCCCAATTGTTTTCCCTATACAAGGATGGCAGTGACAGGGATGGAAGCCCAGCAGGATTTGGAATCTCTCTGACTGAGGGGAAAGAAATATTTGTATATTACTCAACGTCCTCCAAGTTATTCATCAGAAGTTTCATTTTTCACCAAAGTCTTTTCCTTATCTTAAAGCCACTGACATGAATATATATCATGAAGTTAAAAAGATCGAATTACACTTCGCTAGCTACTGCTCAGATTCATGGAGGCTCGAAGCCCAGCTAGTCCTGGGTGTACCAAACGGCGGCATTTTACGTTTGTTTTGGTTTGGTTTTTTCTTTCTCAGCAAACACACGCTAACAGGGTTTGTCTCTTCATTTTGATATGGGAATGATTGAAAATATGCTCTGTATCGCTTGATAAAAGACCTTTGCCAAAAAGAACAGCTTTGTCATTTGAACATATTTCCCAGGAGCCCTGAGATGTGCTTAAGCCTGGTTTAATGGGATGTTTTTGAGCAGTGATGCTGGCTGATGGGCCAAAGGCAGAAGCATCTGTGTGGGGTCCCTGGCCTTGGGGCACTCTGGAAACCCCCATGTTTCAATGCAGATTAGAACGCTGCTTGGCTTAAGTGAAATAAGTCAAGCAGAGAAAGTCAATTATCATATGGTTTCACTTATTTGTGGAACATAAGGAATAGCATGGAGGACATTAGGAGAAGGAAGGGAAAAATGGGCGGGGGGGAATTGGAGGGAGAGATGAACCATGAGAGACTATGGACCTGAGAAACAAACAGGGTTTTAGAGGGGAGGGGGACGGGGGATTGGTTAGCCCAGTGATGGGTATTAAGGAGGGCATGTACTGCATGGAGCACTGGGTGTTATACGAAAACAATGGATCGTGGATCACCACATCAAAAACCAATGATGTATTGTATGGTGACTAACATAACATAATAAAATTAAAAAAATAAATAAATAAAATAGTTCCAAAAAAGCTAAAAAAAAAAAAAAAAGAATGCTGCTTGATAGGCTCGCTCCCTGGTAACTGAGGTCCCTGGGCTGGGAGCAGTCTGGCGGTTCATCCATCCACATGTTGTTACTAAGAGGCTCCTGGGGCACAGCACCTAACAGGTTACAATCTCCTAGAGTTGCTAGAACAGACTGCCACAAACCAGGGGGCTGAAAACAGCTGAAATTTATTCCATCACAGTTCTAGGGCCAGAAGTTCAAAATCAAGGTGTTGGTAGCATTGGTTCCTTCTGAAGGTTCTAATGAAGACTCCATTCCCGACCTCTCTCCTAGCTTCTGGTGGCTGCTGGTCATCCTTGGCGTTCCTCAGCTTGTAGCTGCATCACTCTGACCCCTACTCCCATCTTCATATGGCTCCTCTGTGTGAGGAGGGGAGATCACAGAACCTGGGTCTCCTATAAGGAGACGTGTCATCGCATTTAGGCTATACCCAGTTAATCCAAGATGATTTCATCCAAAGACTTTTAATTTTATCTGCAAAGATTCCCTTTTCCAAGTGAGAGACCTGTCATGTTCTCAGGTTCTGGGTGGATATATATTTTCAAGGGTCATCATTTCAACTCATACCATAAGCCCATTCCTAAACACACACATACACACACACACACACACACAGTTTAAGTGAAAAAAATAAAAGTTGGGATCATCATCTAGTGGTTCTCAGCATCCAATGCCAAGCCCCATGATCCATTTCTTCCTTCCCCATCAAAGTTTACCTGGCCAGAGTCCCAGTCCTTTGGCTCTCTAAAGTGAATCTGGGCTGTCTTCTATGACTTTGTTTCTCTAGTCTTCATTTTATAAGCTATTATTATTAGATACCATAACTTGTACAAGTCCTTCAATCCCACAAGCCTAGTGGTCTATTAACAAGACATTTCACTAATACCTGCATCCCCACTTCTCTTTGAAGGAAGAGAGAGAGTGATCCCATTGCTCAGATTCTAGGACACAGAGCAGGCCTCCTTTGCTAGTTGTTGGGGTCATTGTATTGCTATGATGTGGCCATCCCAGAGCAAAAAAGAGTTTTCTTTTTATGCATTCTTGCAGCTTTCCATATTTTCATGGAATAGACTGAGCCACTCTATCCTGGGATTTCCCAGGAGCTTGCAGCAGGAGTGGAGATGGGTGGGGAGGCCGCCTCAGTGTGTAGGCTGGGCCACAGGGATCATTCAGATTTCTCAACACCTTCTGCATTAAGGTTTGTGGCCCAGGCCTTAGGAGCAAGAAGGTGGCAATTTGTTTTCCTTTGTATTTTTCCTTGAGACTCTGGGGAACTCTTGGGTAGGAGTGTTTAAGGTAAGAGCGGGGCATTTGGATACTTTGACCTCTTCTAGGCCATGTTAATTCTATGAAATCCTATCATGAATTCATAGAAACTGCGTGTTAAGTTTAAAGAGTTTTCTTCTGCTTCGTCTGATCATGGAAAGCAATTTCATGCAACTCTCCACAGTCTGGGGCCAGTTATTCAGGAGTGAACACTCAGAAACTACAACTGAATTTACAAGCTGGAGAAGGGGTGGGATGGTACATGGAGAGACTGTGAGATGAATGAGAGCAAAGGTGGGCTTCCGAGATTGAGGACCCTCTTCCCAGCACACACACACACACACACACACACATACACACACCCAGGGCCCAACATTGCTTGTGCAAATCCAGCCCCTCTCCAGAAGGACTCACATACTCTACTCCAGATGCCCCCTGGATCATTCTAGTCTCTGGACTACCTGAGCCTGCAAAGCTCTCGTCCCTTCATCATCCAAATCCTAACCACCGTAGACAAGGCTCAGCCCAGATGTGACCCCCTCATCAAGGCTTCCTGCTGAAGCCAGCTCAGGTCTGCTCCTCTGTCCCTGCTCCCCATGGCATTTGCTTCCTACACCTCCGCTATGCTTGCTGTCACCATTTGACTTTGCTCACCTTTACCCATGAGCGGTAAGAGACAGACGCAGCAGAAAGGGCATAAAACTTGAAGGCAGATGTCTTACCTTCTAGTTCCAACTCATCTCCTATTATCTGGCTTCTTTAGGCTAGTAATTCAGTCTATCTGGGCACATTTCCTCCTCTATGAAATAGGAGATGGTGACAAAGAGAAATTGTGTTTGCCCTGCTTATCTTATCAGGTCATTGTATGTATCAAATGAGATACCCCATCCTGTAATGAATTTAATATACTGGCTCCGAGCTGCCACCACAATGAGATGAGTTGGAAGGCAATTTCCTGGCTCCTCCCTACACCTGTATTTGCACTTCTTTGCCTGCAGTAGAGTACCAGCATCTGTGAGTGTTGGCTGCTAATGTCTCACAGCTGCTCCTGCCCCAGAGGGATCCTCGGCCCTCCTGGAAGCACCACCCCAACCCTCCACATTGATGGGCCACATCTATGGTATTGTTTATGCTCCTGAGCCCCCTGGGGTCAAGTCCAAACTAAACTCAACCTGAGACTACATCCTTGCTTGATTCTTTCTCTCTTTTCATCCTACTGCCTTAGATCACCCTCTTAAAAAATTACCTGCCCCAAATCTCAGTCTCAGGCTCTCCTTGGAAACCCAACCTAAGACACTGTCCTATGGTGGTCCGATCACAAAACAAGACATCCCCATTCCTGGGATTCAAAGTGCCCACACAGATATAAGATGTAGGACACCTAGACTTTCTTCAATATCTCAAGGAGCAGGAGAAGCACGTGCTCTGACCTCCCCCACCAAACATGGAGACCTGAGTGCTAGAGTCCCAGCCCCGAGCGGTGAGCCAGCGCAGAGGCCAGGGGGATACACAGCACAGTGGAGTCGTCCTGCCCCAAAACTAGAGTACCACGGCCTGTCCCAGCAGTGGGCCTCAGAGGGCAGCTCTCCCTCTACAAGGAATTCTCTTCTGTGGCTGCTGAGCCCCCAAACTTAAGAATGCTTATCATCTATACAAGCTGAGCTTTCTTGAAAGTGATTGTGTAGTGGGAACATCTGGTGTGTGAATGGCTTCTATGTTTTTTTCTCTTCTCTCCCTCCAGTCAACACTAAGTGAATCCCTGGAATGTCTGCCCTGCTTCCCTCCCAAGGACTGGAGACCTGGTTCATTATTTAACTCTGTGCTTTCGTCACTGCACAAACTGTTTTCACATTGCACTTGCCTGGCGGGAAGGGATACAAGCCACAACTTGGGAGATTTTCTTGCTAATTAAAAGTCTCCCAACAACTCTGTTTGCCAGAGAAAACACTGCCATATTACCTCGTGCAATTATTCCTAATTAAGACCATCTCACCATTCCCAACAATTGCTTGAAGTTCGGTGTATTTCTATTTTTTGCTCAGTAACTCTGAATACATTCACACAACTGAATATCCACTCATATATTGTCTTTTTTTATTGGAAAATAGTTGACATACAATGTTATATTAGTTTCAGGTATAAAGCACAGCGATTTCCTTCCATATATTCTGTGCATTAGACAACGCATCGTGGTAAGTGTAGTGACCACCTGTCATTATTACAATAGTATTGACTACATTTCCTGTGCTGTTCATATGTTATCTTTTGCTTAATTACATCCAGGCTTTTCTAGGTCATTCTTTACAACGGTCCTTCCCCTAGGCCATAGCTACTCTGAGGGTGATTGGTGAATGTGTAACTTAGACTGTGATCATCTCACTATTGCTGATGGTGTGGGTTAGTTTGGGTGAGAAGTCTGGATGATACCTTCTACACAGTGTAATAATGGACTGCAGGAACAAAACTGGGCCTTCTCTGCCTGGTGACTTTAGCAAGTGACTTAACATTTTTTTTTTTTTTTT
>NC_138374.1:21525319-21570586 GCF_054177405.1 Leptonychotes weddellii | reverse complement strand
ACAAATGGCTAACAGACACATGAAAAAATGTTCATCATCGTTAGCCATCAGGGAAATTCAAATCAAAACCACATTGAGATACCACCTTACACCAGTTAGAATGGCAAAAATGGACAGGGAAAGAAACAACAAATGTTGGAGAGGTTGTAGTGAAAGGGGAACCCTCTTACACTGTTGGTGGGAATGCAAGTTGGTACAGCCACTTTGGAAAACAGTGTGGAGGTTCCTCAAATATTTAAAAATAGAGCCACCCTATGACCCAGCAATTGCACTCCTGGGTATTTACGACAAAGACACAGATGTAGTGAAAAGAAGGGCCATATGCACCCCAATGTTCATAGCAGCAATGACCGCAATAGCCAAACTGTGGAAAGAGCCGAGATGACCTTCAACAGATGAATGGATAAAGAAGATGTGGTCCATATATACTATGGAATATTACTCAGCTATCAGAAAGGATGCATACCCAACTTTTGCATCAACATGGATGGGACTGGAGGAGATTATGTTAAGTGAAATAAGTCAAGTAGAGAAAGTCAATTATCATACGGTTTCACCTATTTGTGGAACATAAGGAATAGCATGGAGGACACTAGGAGAAGGAAGGGAAAAATGGGGGGGGGGGAATTGGAGGGAGAGATAAACCATGAGAGACTATGGACTCTGAGAAAGAAAGGGTTTTAGAGGGGAGGGGGGAGGGGGAATTGGTTAGCCCAGTGATGTGTATTAAGGAGGGCACATACTGCATGGAGCACTGGGTGTTATACGAAAACAATGGATCGTGGCTCACCACATCAAAAACTAATGATGTATTGTATGATTACTAACATTACATAATAAAATTTAAAAAAATGAGTAGAGAAAATACTCCCTCTTGGAACATATGTTCATGGGTAAGAGAAAGGTACTCCCTAAGCATGAAATTTAGATTACCTTCTGAGCAGAAAGCTAGGAAAAATTCAACATGCAGGAAATGAGATTAGCCATCTGTAGAAAAACCTAGCCTAAATGATAAGCAGTTGAACTTCCAGGTTCAGTGATTTGGGCACCATCAATCTCAGGATAGTGCGGTTGCTTAACAGAGCTAAAGCTGTTACCTTCTTCATCCTCTGTGTGAAGAAGGAAGGTGCTAACAGAAGGGTATTTCCTGCATTAGGAAGAGGAAATGATATCCAAGGGGTGAGACTTGGAAAAGAATACTCGGCTCTCCTTTTTCCAGAAGGGAGGATCTCCCCACTATCAGACATGCGCTCTCTGGTTCTGTCTCCTTGTTATCTCCACCCTGGTCCCCACCTACATTCACTTTCTGCACCGGACTTCATTCCCCATTCCTCCTTGAAAATGTCCAAGTTCTTCACCAGTTCACCTCAACTCAGTTACCAAAACTAGTGGACACGTGCTAAACTTCGGACAACAGTTTAAAAAGATTAACAAAGCAAAGTGGAACGCTTCCTTCTGGAAATGTCCTAGTACACTTTCCCTTGTGAATCTCCTTCCTGATGCTTCAAACCTAATGAATCTCTTTTGGGGCTATTTGTTTTCTTTGCACCACCCTTACCATTGCTGGTTGTGTTTTAAGCACTTTTCTCAATCTTCTGCTTTTATCACTCTTCCCTAGGCTATTGTATCTATCCCGAAGGTTTTTACTACCGTATGTAGTATGGTAATAATCCCTGAACTTAATTACAGGCTCTAGAATCCAAGGAAGTTAAAGTCTTTCCCCCAGTCTGCATACCCAGTCCTCTGCTTCTCTATCCAGTGATGTGCCAGCGAATCTTTAACAACTGGATCTCATAGAGAAAGAAAAGAACTCTGATTTGAAGTTTGCCAATTTCCATGGCATCAATACACGGACCATGGCATCAACCAGCTCACAAAATAACTGAAAATTTAGCAGTTGGCTCTCCAGACCTGGCATGAGCCAACTCCAGCATGCCATTGCCTCTGCTGAAAATGTCCTTTTGATTAACGCATAGATACTTCAAATTCTACATAGTCAAAGATGAACATCCCATGGCTTGCATGACTGTTTCCCCCTCAACTAGCAATTTAAATCATCAGGACTGATGATGTAACCACCATGAAAGTGGAGGCCTTTCTCATATGTACTGTCTTATCCCAAGCATCTAGAACCCTGCTAGCACCTAACACACAGTCAATATTTGTGGAATGGATGAGATGCTATGCCCAACGTTCCCATCTGTCTTCTGGGACTACTTAGCCTTTTAAATAATGAATTAGACCTCTTATATATCAATCAGATTCCTGTGCAGCTAGTAAATTAGTTTCTGATTATGGAAAAAAATTGAGTTCTTAACCTAAGGACTGAGAATCCAAAACTATAGGAATCCACCAAGGACTCCTATAGTGAATCCTTGATGCCGTTTTACTATTCTAATGCCCTACAAAGGTGCCAGGGATAATAATGTGAACGTGTTTGCTGAAGTTCTATAACTAAGGAAGCATCACCATATAAAAATCACTTAAAACAAGTTGAGTCATCTACTAAGGTGCTGATAGAGTAGAAGGTGCATGGGTTTGACATATTTCTAGAACTGTGTTCAAATTACAGATTGGACAATTATTAGGCTGGTGCCTTGGGTGAATTCCTTAACCTTTGTTTTGCCAACTATAAAACACTTAGGATGATACCTAGCTTGCATTGTAAGGAAGGTTAAATGACTTGTCTTACTCAAGATGCTATGCTTTTCCTGGAGAATAAGGATTGCAAGGGGGATGTCTTGAGGCTAACAGGAATGACGTCATGTGAAGACCCTCATCTGAGGTGCTCACTGATCTTGCTGCCTGTGGCAGAGAAGAGATTACATCCTTTCTTGTTTCCCAAATGGGCACTGACTCTGCTAGTGGAGAAAGGGTCAAAGCCTCTGCAGCTGGCTGTTGTCTGTGCCAGGGCCAAAGCACGTTGCGGGAGGGATGGAGGTCAGTCTGCTCTGCTCTGCTGTGGGTGCTTCTACAAAGAGGAGCCAGATTCTCCCCTACTGGCAATTCCTAGATTTCTGCCCAGCAATCAGCTATGCTTCCTGAGAGCCCTGAGCTTGGAAACTAGCCCTACAAAGCAGAAACACCAGATAGATAGGCCTCCAAGTTGGCTCTAGGAATAAAAAATGCAAAAGATGTGATTAGAACAATTTTCTTTCTTTCACAGATGTGATAATGTCATCCTGATGCTCTGGGACTGGCTAGAAAATTTCTCCTGGGTTTTCCTTTATCTTTTAAACCAAAGGAGTCCCTGAAATTTGTCTATAGTTAATCCTATTGGCCACCACTAACAAACTCAAATGCAATGCTTGATAACAATGGGGGCCCAGATATAAAGTCTTCTAGAATCCTAAGAAACTGAGCCCTGTACCTGAGAAATCCCCTTGACTTTGCTGGGTCCAATGCTGGCAAACTGATTATAACTCAGTGGCTTGTAACAAGGTGGGTTAAGGGAGTTGACCATAGCAATATGGTTCTTCAGGAGGCCAATTTCCCTCAAATCACCAATAGAGACAGAGAAAGAAAATTCCTCCTTTCCCCACCTGCCTCTCATAGGTACCCTGACTTGGATCATTTTGGGACAGAATCCTAACTATCTGACTGTCCTTCTGACTTTTATGATAATTATGACATCTGAGAATTCAAACCATTGGACCACAGCCAGGCCTCCCTGGCTGGAAGATGTGCTTTGTGGGCCATATCATTGTTAAAACAGCTTTATGGAGACATAATTGAAGTACAATAATTTTAAATTTTAAAGTGTACAACTTGATAAGTTTTGACATATGTATACACCCATGAAACCAACTTTACAATTAAGATAATAAATTTTTCTGTAACCCATGCCAGTTTGTCAACCATCTCTCCCTCCAGCCCCATGCTCAGGCAACCACTGACCTGCTTCTGTCACTATGGATTTATTTGCATTTTATATAATTTTATATAATATAATCTTATGTTATGTACTATGTTTTGTCTGGCTTTTTTCACTTAGCATCATGCCTTTGAGACTAAACCATTTTGCTGCATGTGTCAGTAGTCCATTCCTTTTATTTTTAAAGATTTTATTTATTTGAGAGAGAGAGAATATGAGTGGGGGTAGGGGCAGAGAGACAAGCAGACTCCCTGATGAGTGGGGAGCTTGTTGGGGGATCAATCCCAGGACCCTGAGATCATGACCTGAGCTGAAGTCAGATGCTTAATCAAGTGAACCACCCAGGCCCCCAGAAGTCCATTCATTTTTATTGCTTAGTAGTATTCCACTGTATAGATACACCATAATTTCAAAATTGAAATCCATTCAACTCTCAATGGGTATTCAGTATTTTTTCCACCAGTTTTGGGTATCACAAATAAATCTGCCATGAATATTTGCATACAAGTCTTTGCATAGATAAATGTTTTTAATTATCTGAGGTAAATATCTAAAAATGGAATAGCAGAATCACATGGTAGTTGTCTGTTCACATTTTCAAGAAATTGCCAAGCAATTTTCCAAAGTGTACTTCTTCGCTTTCCTATCAATAACATATAAGTATTCCACTTGCACCATGATCTCCAACTCTTGGTATGGCTAATCTTTTAAATCATAGCCATTCTAATTGGTGTTCAAAAATAGCTCAATGTGTGTGTAACTTGAATCTTAATGACTCATGATGTTGAATATGTTTTCACAGTTTTACTGGGCATTTAAATATCTTCTTTTGTGAACTATCTGTTCCAGTCTCTTGTCTAAGTTTAAAATTGGGTTATTTGGGTTTTTTTTTAATGTAATTGTAGGAGTTCTTTATATATTCTTGATACAAATCCTTTGCTTAATATATGTGTTGCAAATATTTTCTCCCAGTCTCTGGCTTGCCTTTCCATTTTCTTAATGGTGTCTGTGTTAAGTTTTCTATTGCTGTGTAAGAAATTATCATATACAGAGTGGCTGAAAACAACACCTATTTATTATCTCACTGCTCTGTAGGGCATAAGTCTGGTGCTGTGTGGCTAGATTCTCTGCACAGTCTCTCGAGGCCAAAACTAAGGTGTTGGTAGGGCTGTGTTCCTTTCCAGAGGCTCAGGGGAAGAATGTACTTCTAAGCACATTAAGGTTGCTGTCAGAATTCAGTTCCTTGTAGTTGTAGGACTGAAGTCCCTGTTTCTGGACATGTGGCTCCCTCTGGCCAGCAACATTAAATCATTCTCATGCTTCAAATCTCTTCAACTTTCCCTACTGCCTTTCTCTTCAGCTTTTATGGGCTCATGGGATTACATGGCAGTCTACCCAGACATCCAGGTCAATCTACTTATTTTAAGGTTAGCTGGTAATCTAATAGTAATCCAATTTAGCAACTACAAAGTCCCTTTTTCCTATAAAGTAATATATCACAATCATCCTGGAGATTTGGACATGAGATCTTTTTTGGTGTGTGTGTACATGGGTCATAATTCTGTCTACCACAGTGTCTTTCAAAGAGCAAAGAATGTTAATTTTGATGAAGTTCAGTCTATCAAAATGTTTTTTGTTTGTTCTTTTGTGTTCTCAGAAATCTTTGCCTACTTCAGGTTGCAAAGATTTTCCTCCTATATTTTCTTCTAAAAGCTTTATTGATTGAGGTTTTATGTCTATGACTCATTTCAAGTTGATTTTTGCTAAGGTATGAGATGACATTCAATTCCACTCCCCCCTTGTTATATCATGGATGTATAGTTGATCTAGCACTATTGTCTGAAAATCTTTCCCTTTCCCCATTGAATTGAATTGGATTGTTTGCCTATTTTTTGAGGTGTGATCATTCTTTATGTATATTGGATACAAATGTGTTTTTCAAATATTTTTCTCCCAGTCTACAGCTTATCTTTTAATTTTCTTCACAGTGTCTTTCCAAGACCTTCAATTTTAATTTTGATGAGGTATAATATATACATTTTTTCTCTTATGGTTTATGCTCTTTGTGTCTTATCCAAGAAATACTTGTCTAATGCAAGGTGACAAGCATTTTCTCCTGTGTTATTGTGAAAAGTCTTAGGGATTTAGGTTTTATATTTAGGCCTACAATTTACTTTGAGTTAAATTTTATACTAGTGTGAGCTACAGACTCAGTTTTTCTCTTCTTTTTAAAAATATGGATATCAAATTATTCCAGCATCATTTGTTGAAAAACTTAACCATTTTTTGATTGAACTGTCTTAGCCCTTTTGTCAAAAATCAATATGTGGTGGTCTGTTTCTGGACTATTTTGTGTTCTTTTAATCTTTGTCTTGATTACCATATCTTTATAACAATCTTGTAAACAGATAATGTGAGACTTCCAACTTTATTCTTCATTATAAAAACTGTTTGGATTATTTTAGTCCTTTGTTTTTCCACATAAGTTTTAGCATGTTTATATAACTGGAGTTACATTGAATCTATTTATGAATTATGGAAGAATTGACCCTTTAACACTATTAACCGTCCAATCCATTAATACAGTAGATCTCTATGTTATTAATGTATTCTCTGATTTGTCTCAACAGTGTTGTGTAGTTCTCAGAATAAAAATACTGTACATATTTGGCATATTGAAATACTTAAGTATTTCATGTTTTTTTGTGTGTGTGCTTTTGTAAATAGTACTGATTTTAATTTCAATTCCCAATTGTTCCTTGCCAGTATAAATGTAAATGTAACTTTTGTGTAGATTATTTGGGGCCTTCTGTGAATATAGCTCCCCTGTTTTATGCTACCCCACACTACAAATTCCAGCCATTTCAGTTCCCCAAATTCTGATCACTGTTCCCTCAACTCAGAAGGATTGCCACAGCCTGCACGGATGCCCACTGTCTGTACCATGGTTAGGAAATTTTCCCCAAATAGAAGGCTGGACCACTGTGGGCCTTGCCTATTTACTCTCTCTTCTCCAGGGGTCACAGTCTTGTGCTGTTTGTGGTCCACTGATGAAGAATATCGCCTCATATATTTTGTCCAGTCCTATAAGTATGACTGTGGAACTAACTTATGCTAATTACACCATCATGGCTGCAAGTAGATGGTCCTCCCATCATTTACTCAACCAGGCATCTGTTGAATCAACAAATATTTGTGTTGTTTTCTATCTTATTCTTATCCAAAATGCTACAACGCAGGTGTTAGAAGTATGTCATGTTGCACATATGTGAGTTTATCTGTAAGGTGAATACATAAGAGTATCATTGTTGGGAACAAGCACTTTAAATTTTTCACCAAATCTTGACAAATTGCCGAACCCATTTATACTTTCACAATCGTCATATGTGGGCACCCATTTCATAACTCAGCACAGCAGTTTGTGGATCTCTGCTCAATGGCACGAATAGACAGTTCATGGAAAAGGAAATACAAATGCTGTCCAACATTTGAAAAGAAGATCTATCTCATAATTATTCATTCACATACTCTAAAGATACTATTTCTCACTTCTATCAGATCAGTAAAATCATATGAAGCTTTCTTATTAAAGTGAGAGTCTACATGTGGATGTGTTAAAAAAAAAAAAAAAAAAGGCCAAAAAAACAAAAACAAAAACCCAAAGTCTGGGCAGATTGGGGAATGGCGGTACCATTTTCCCCTGCCACTTGCTGCTAACAGTTATTTGAGAGGAACACTAGCCACAGCCAAAAGGTCCCTAAAGCCTTTATAGGTTGCTGTCAAACCTTGGCTACCCACTCAGTACCATACCATTGTCCCCTACTGCATTCCAAGACCTGACTTATGTCACCGGCATTGCCAACACAAATGATGAATTGCCTAAACTGCTTCCACCAACACAAAATGTGCAGAGCGAAAACAGAACCAAGTCCCAGGCCAAATTCTCAGCGCACTTTTTAATTACCCCATTAAATCTTGTGCAGGGCTGTGGTGAACTCACTCTGTTCCTGGCAGCCAGCTGCTAGGAGGAGGAAAACCTGTAGGGGATTTAGAAATTGAGTCTCATTTTGGATAAGGGAGTTTGGATTCTTTCCACCTACTGGTTTTCAAGTTCCCCTTTTGCCATTAGACATGTTAAACTTGGAAGAACGCAGTTAAGTTTAAACTTGTGATTTGCAATGTAGACAGTCTTTAAATTATATCCTAAATATAGATGTGCATGGCCAAACTCTATTTAGATTAGAGAGTCCAAAAATATTTTTAGAAAGCAGATAGCTTTTCTTTCTTGTGCCCTTAGTAAAAGATCTCTTGTCTCATTAAAACTCAAGAACCAAGACTAGAAAATCTAGATTTGGGAGCTTGATGAGTAAGTATACACAGGCTCCAGAATCATCATGCCTGCTGGACTTTGAATTCCAGATCCATCCCCAACAGACAGATAAGCCCAGATAAATATTTAACCTTATCTGCCTCCAGTTTCCCTGTGTATAAACTGCACATAATAATATATATCTTATATGATTGTGCTTAAATAATTTGATTCATTTTGAATATTAATAATACCTTGTTTATTGGAGCCTATTATCATTTGTGCTTTGATAACTACGAGTGGAGGCATCTTGGAGAATTGCTCTGAGAATAGAGGGAGAATGGCTGCTTGCAGATTAATTAGTAAATTAACCAAACATTTTGAACAGCAACTATATCTTCAGCACTTTGCTAGCCTACAATCCTGAGCTTTATGGAGTCGGTGTCCCATTTAAAATTCAGTGGATAAGGGTGCCTGGGTGGCTCAGACGGTTAAGCGTCTACCTTCAGCTCAGGTCATGATCCCAGCATCCTGGGATGGAGCCCCGCATCGGGCTCCCTGCTCAGCGGAGAGCTTGCTTCTCCCTCTCCTTCTCCAGCTCCCCCTGCTTGTGCTCTCTCGCTCTGTCAAACAAATAAATAAAATCTTAAAAAAAAGTAAAATAAAGAAAATTCAGTGGATAATGTATGTGAAGGTCTAACGGAAGAAGGAAAGTATCTGAAAAAATGTCAGTTACTGTTTTTATTATTCATAGTTAACAATTCAAGAAATGCACTTTTAAAACCATCAACAAACAAGCCAAGATTAGGTATATAATAGAGTCAGACTGCTATAATTTTACTTTACTTGGACTTTTGTAACAGACTCATAATTACTTTCGAAAGGAATTAAAAGGACAAGGCTTAATTTATATCACCGACATGGTCTTACTCCAATGCATCCTGCTGCCCAGACTGGCAGATTAATCCTCTAAGAGTTCATCTCTGATCTTGTCAACCCACATTAAACACCTTTAAAAACTTAGCAATGACTGTATGACTAAGTTCAAACTTCTTAGCACATTTTTCATATGTTTGTCCTGCTGTGTTCTTACCTACCATGCTTACCCACCCCTTTCTCATGTTAAACCAAACTACTCACTATTGTCCTGATAAGGCTCAGGTCAAGTGCCATAAATCTTATTTCAGATGAAATTATTTTGCTTCCATTTGAAGTCTCATAGCACCTTGCCTGTGCATTTTTTATGCTTCATGTGACATTTGAAATAAATGTCACCATACATTTCCCTGAATAACTACGTCTACACACACAGACAGATACATGGAAGTGCATGTATATAATACAATTATCCAAAGACATTAGAGCCTAGTGGCCAAGAGCTTTGTTTCTGGAGTTAGACAGTTCTGGGCTTAAGTCCTGTCTCTGCTGCTTACTAGTAATATGACCTTGGACCACAGAGCTGCAGCTTCATCATCTATGAAGCCCTCAGAGATTGTTGTGAGGTGTCCATAAGATAATGTATGTGACGCCCTTTTACCACAGGGCAAGGTATATCATGATTCTTTAGGACCCTCCTCTGAAATGCTGTTAGCTCTTTAAAGCAAGATCCACATGTGATTGGTTTTATATTACCAGGGTAGCTAACCTAGAAAAATACACAGAGAAGGTGCTTAGAACATTTTGATGAGTGAAAGAATGCATGTAATTGATTTCTGATAATGCATACATCGGACTGTAAAATTCTTTGAGTTCAGGGGAAAGAGTGAAATATGGACTCAGAGTGGGAGACATCTCCCTAGAGCAGCTGGGAACACGGAGTTGAGTCTTCAAGACTGAGAAAGATCTGAGGAATTAGAGAAAAGGTCAAGAATAAGGCAGATGATGCATTTTCCTTAAGGGAGAGAAAGTCCAGAGGACTGGAATGGTCTTACATCTTTGGCTGCATTTTGGCCAAATGGAACAAACCACACATCCTTCAGCCATGGAAGACTCTCGTACTCCATGCCCAGAGAAAGAAAGAAACTTGGTACACTGGCAGCAGTTCCAACTAAGAGCTTTCTCAGTGAACATGTGGCTCTAGCCTGAGAACTGCTTTACCCTCTTGCAAAAACATCTCCATTATAGTGAAGTCAGGAATCCTGAATCTCATTAAGGATTTTTCGGTTGTGAGTCAAAATCTTAACAGGGAGAAGGAACTGGAGGGAAGTCGATAAAGTCCTGGACTGAGTGGTTCTACACTCAGTATCTGGAGACTTTTCAGCACCACAACTACTTCTCTCTACTTCAAGTTCCTCAGCAACAAAATAGAAGGAATCATATCTGAGCTATCTACATTGCAAGTCTTTTTGAGAATTCTAGGTGTGAACGCACTTGATATAATTAAAACTATTTGCAATTTTATTTGAAATGATAGTTTTGGGGGGGGCATTACTGTATCCTTTAGAGAGCAGAAACAGGAATTATTGTGCTTAGCACCTTTTATTAGGTGCCGAGGCTGAGAAAGTATCTGCTTTTGCTACATGTCCAAAGGTATTTTAGGCCAATGTTACAGCTGAGTTGTTGGTACCCAGTCTGTCCTTATATCTGGTTGTTGAATTGTAAAGATGTCCCTTGTGGGAAACTCCAATCTCTTTGTTGAAACTACCATGGATAAGAGCACTGTCAGTGTGTTCAGTATGGTAGATTCAAGATGACCATAATTCTTTGACATTCCTCTCATTAAGAGGTAAACCTATTTTCCCTCCTCTTGAATCTGGGCTGGACTGTGACTGCTTTGACCCAAAAAATAGAATTAAGGTGACACTGTACCTTTTCTGGGTCCACCCTTTGGGAGAACTGTCAGCCTCTGTCTCAGTCTCTTGAAGTTCTTTGCCTCCATGTAATAGCTTGACTGCCCCGCTGGAGAGACCAATGAAGAGGCCCAGAAACTAAATGGAGAGTGACTCAGCAGAGCCTAGCCTTTCATCTGACTCTGACCAGGCACTGGGCATGTAAATAAAGCAATCTGGGATGTCCAGAGCAGTCCAGCTACCAGCTGAATACTAACAAGTGAGCCTTGTCAATATCCTGTGGCGCAGAAGGATTCCCCAGCTGAGCTGTTCCCAAACTCCTGATCAACAAAATCATGAGATGTAAGAAAATGATGGGTTTAAGTTTGGGGATAGTTTGTTAAATACAGCATATTTTCATGAGCAAGGTACATGCATAGAAAGCCATGTGTCAAAATTGGGGAAAGTATGGACAAAAAAAAATTTCTATACCTTTGTAGTATCTGCAGTTAGTAATGTGGAACCATCAATGGGAAGTTTATTAATGTAGTTCTAAGTGAGATGTTTTTATTTTTTTATTTTTGTAAAGATTTTATTTATTTGTCAGAGAGAGAGAGAGTGAGCGCACAGGCAGGGGGGAGTGGCAGGCAGTGGGAGAGGGAGAAGCAGACCTGAGCCCAAGGCAGATGCTTAACCAACTAAGCCACCCAGGTGCCCCAAGATGTTTGCTTCTTCAGAACTGAAAATCATTTAAAGTGATAAAATGAGGAAATATGTTGTATAATTCTAAATTCAGCCAATGCCAGTTTCTGATAATGATTTTCTTATTAAATTTAAATAGGAGTTACTGTAGTGCAAGTAACATATCATCTCCAGATTCCACTTCGAGCTGAAGGCAGGTGCAGAACTCTTTAAAAATGCTTAATAATGAATGTCTGCCCTCTTTACCATCGTCCCTTGCATCTCGGAAGCTGTACACATCTTAATTAATTAAGCCTCAGAATCCCTCTGTGATGGCGAAAAGAAATAACAAGGAATCATTTTGCCCACTACTGAAACGTAGTCACCTCTTGGGTTGAACACAACAGCTGTTAAGCAGCTGTAAGGGAATCCTGAACTATCATTCTGGGCAGCCATGCTAAGGAGGATAACATATCTGATTGAAATTGCAGAGGAAATTTGAGCAGACAGGATGCAATTACCTGAATGGGAGCCCAGCCAGCTCACCGGGGCTAAGTGGCGAGCGACTGGAACTGGAGAGTGTGCCTGCTGCATATTTCACAGATTACTGGGGACATTCAGCCCCCTGTGTGGACAACAATTGGGGGCTGTGTAAGTCTCTGGTCCTGAACCTGTGTTACAACTCCCCTAAACACATCTCTTGCTAGGAAGGAGTGGCCACTCGGTTAAATCTATCTGGGAAAGGAAGGCTCTTATAAATCCCAAACATGAACGTGGCCAGGGAAGATGAAGCAACTGGACATTCAGCCTTCAAGCTAGTTATCCTAAGGACGCCTGGGTGGCTCAGTCGGTTAAGCGTCTGCCTTCAGCTCAGGTCATGATCCCAGGGTCCTGGGATCGAGTCCCGCATCAGGCTCCCTGCTCAGCGGGGAGCCTGCTTCTTCCTTGGCCTGCTGCCCCCCTGCTTGTGCTTCTCTCTCTCTGACAAATAAATAAATAGAATCTTAAAAAAAAAATAAAAAGCTACTGATCCTAACACAGTTCAAGGCACACATTTTCTAACCTCTGAAAAACACTAAAGAAAAGGTCACGAGTAGGAGTGTAAGACTCATGTATTCTAGACTGACACCCTTACAAACATAGTGAAACTACTTTAATAAGCCAGAAGTACACAAGATAAGTAATATTTGAGTTTAAATTCAGAGCCACTGAGGCTCACGTGTTTAAAAATTCAAAGAAAGACTGAAGTTCTGAGAACTAAACCTGACTCTGCCAGAACCTTCCTGGGTGGTACTGGGCACAGAGTGAAAGCAGGATCTCTATTTCCTCATCTGAAAAGCAAGAATTTTAGATGATATGCACTCTGATAACCTGCTCACCTTAAAATTCCCTAAGTCTGTGAATCCAAAGAGCAATTTCTGGCTTTACTCTTAACTGAAGCAAAGTCATTTTCTAAGAACATGTTTAGATGAGGTCACTAACTAAACAGCATTAGTGAAATAAAATTAATTTTCCTAAAGGAAATACACTATTTTATTTTTTTAATGATTTTATTTATTTGAGAGAGGGAGAGAGTGCACAAGCAGGGGGAGGGGCAGGTGGAGAAGCAGACTCCCCTCTGAGGAAGGAGCCCGATGAGGAACTCTATCCCAGGACTCCGGGATCATGACCTGAGCCAAAGGCCGCGCTTAACCAACTCAGCCACCCAGGTGCCCCGAAATACATTATTTTAAAAACGAATGTCAAACAAGCCTATTACAGGACCCCCATGCCAACATCGGAGTACTTTTTTGGAGAATTCTGCATTTGATTTTCCTGTGTAACTTGCTTAATTCTCCATAACGCAAATCCCCCTTCTGAGTGCTTAGGAAAAGTATAGATGGCAAAACAGAGAAGGGGCTGAAATCAAAAGATCCTCCTACTTAGTAAAGGTAAATCATATGTACGAAAACTGGGGATTAAAAAAAATCTTTTAGCTTCTCACTAATCTGTCTTCCCGCAAAAAAAAAAATATGTCATATCAAAACTACTACACTATAGGTATTCCATTTTCTCACATAAAATCTGGATGCACAGTAGCACTTTTCTTCTCAAAGTGGTACACATGGTACCCAAATCTTTAGCCCTGGCATCACATGGAAAATTCAGAATCCCAGGTCCCACCTTAGACCAAAAGAGTCAGAATCTGGAGCTTAGCATGATCCTCCAGGTTATTATTTTTTTTTAATTTAAATCCAGTTAGCCAACATATAGTTGGCTATCATTTGTTTTTGATACTATATGTTCAATGACTCATTAGTTGTGTATAATACCCGGTGCTCATCACATCATGTGCCAGGTTATTTTTTAATTATATTCAAGTTCAGATGCTCTAGGTTAGCATATTAAATTTTTGAGGAGTCCTGCACCCGTATAAATTACTTGACCTGTTTAACTCAGTATCTGTGTTCAAATATCATCAAGGGCCCAGACCTAAATATACAATGGCATCTGATTATTACCAACCAGACTCACTTGATATTTCCAATAATTTTGTACACTTTACTTTTTCCAAGTAAATATTGAAATAATTTCTTTATCTTTGATTCTTCAGGGTCTTATATATAAGGGAGAATTCAAACTACGAGTACTAGCTTTGAAAACCAAGGCCTCAATCAATCAAAGACATTTTTTGCTCTGCCTTCAATTTCTCAACCACAGCAAGGATTTCCCTTATGCGAAAGGATTTACATGCTTCTGATACATCACCATGCTATGTAGGCCTGTTGTGAGTTGTAATTTTACATAAACTTATCCTGTTTAGCTTAATAATATCCATTTATAGCTCAGTTTATAACACATTCTCTACTTGAGAGTAATAAAATTGCATTTTGTTAACAAAATGACTGTAATTTAGTTTTGTTAGTGAGTTATATTAGTCTCGTTATTCAAATTAGTAAGGCTTTACCACGTATGTCGTGTTTGTAGACGTCAGCCAGAACAGCGTGAATAACACCAACACTGAATCTGGTATTTGTGACTTGTTTGGGGTTTGCACTGTTCAGGGGTGTGCTAAGCATGTCTCATCAACCCCCGTGGGCCTGAGCTCTCTTGGAGTCTCAGGGTTGAGAGTGTTTTGGGCCTTTACATCAACTTTCACTTAAGAAAGGGGTCTACACATGAGGAGTTTGAAACACGCTCATTCTCATTCAGAGTCTTGTGCCCCATGAACATGTCTTGGTGAGGAGAGACAGTGATTAGGGCCACCAGAGAACTGCAGAGTTGAGACGATGCTCAACATCAGACCCCACAGCCCACCCTGTGCTTTCTGCCATATCAGCCACCATATAGCAACCCTGAAGGGCCCTGGGCTCACTTTTTGCTTGTCATGCCCCCTGAGCATTAGGAAATACTAGCTGTCCAGCTTGACCTGGTTACTTACTACCTCCTCCTAGGACATTTCTGGGGTTAATCTAATCATGCCTCATATCCCTGTTCTCTTTTGTCCTTACAGCAAATAAACTATTAATTCATGAGGAGCCCCGTCTCATAGTACTCTCTGTAGTTACTAATTACTTCTTATTTCTGCCAGAAAATAACTTTCTATTCTCTTTTAATTTAAGAACTATTAGTTGTGAATTACCCTATACCATCCCCCTTTCCCTAAACTTTCTCTTCACCTTCTTGCCCTAATAGAAATCTGGATGTCCCCTTGTAAATTGCAATAGTAGTCTCTTCTAGAGAAAGCTGCATGGGAAGCAATGTTTTTACCCAAGAACCTCAGAGCATGAAGGCATCTAGTTATAAACCACTTCTGTCTTCCTTCAGAACCACTGCTTCTGTGAAATTCATGCCATCAGACCTTGCCCTATATCCTGCTTCAATTACGTTATTCCCTCATTCCTTCATAAACTTCTTTGTGGCTGGCTCATTGTCTTCTTTTCCATCTGTACTCTTGAGACCATTCTTAATGATTTCAGTGGATTTTCTCTTGGTTCCCTGACTAGTTTAGCTCCCTCTTTCCATTCTTGCCCTCCAGAGAAACTCTTAAAATAAGCCATATTATGTGATGGCCGTGGTTAAAATCCTCCAATGACATTTCATTGCATTTAGAATAAAAGGAAACTCTACAACCTTGCAATGAAAAGGTTTGTAGACTGATAAATCCCTACCCAGTCTGGCTTCCACCCAACTCTCATTCTTACTTTCTATTCTATCCATGATTCACAGCCACATTGGCCTTCTTACTGTTCTGGTATGTCCAGCTTATTTCTGCCTTTAAGACCTGAAAAATAATGTCCTCAGGTCTTCAAGGCCTGGTCCCTCTTGTCAATATTGCAGTTGATGTGTCACCTTCTCAGTGACCCCCTGCCCCACGCCTGATCTACAAGGGCAACACAATCACTCTCTGTCACATCATCTTATTTTAAATTTTTGCATAGTTAATATTACTTTTTATTTGTAGGGTTATTTGCCTGTCTTTTCTCATTAGGTCATCAGCTTCATGTCATGTCTTTTTCTTGTGCACCACTAATCCTCACCGCCCACAGTAGGGGTCAGCACGTAGTAGTAGTTGCTCAACTACCACAAAATGATTTGGGAAAAAAAAATAAAAAATTAAATTCTTCTGTGGCAATATTACAACAAAGCCAATGCGTGTCCATCCTTGGCCTGTTTTCTCTCAGATCCATTCAATCTATTGAACATTTTCTCTTGGTGGTTATACAGGTACTTTCTGCTTTGGATCGTTAACTTTTAAGACTTGAACTTATTCCAGCCCCTGGGGCAGAACAACACTGTAACCCTCCTTCTTCCCTTAAGCCTAGGAATGGCAATGGCTTTTTGTCATGGCTAAAATCTGGATTTCCCTACAGATTTATATGTTGTTTTTTTTTCCAGTTTTTCCATAACCTTAGTCACCATCTACTTCTATTAAATTAAAATACACTTTTAAATATATATAGTACTTTTGTTTTCTTAGAAGGACCTGATCTGATACACAAAGATAATAAGAATGTATAAACTTTATGTTTCCAAACATGTCTTTCATTTTAGGTTACTGACAGAAATTTCCTATTATTGAATCACTGTAGGTAAAACTTTACCTTAGAGCAGATGTAAGGGTAATGAATTATTGAGATCTTACAGGTTGTTACAGATACAGAGATGATTTAATTCTGATTTATATTTTCAGTAAACCCTGTAATAGTCATTGTGGAGGAACGGAGGAAGGCCAGAACATCAAGGCAAGACAAAATTATACTGTATGAAAAGATAAATAGATAATGATAGATAGATAGATGATAAGAGTGAGAAAAAGAGAGAGAAAGAGGCAGGGAAAGGGAAAAGATTTCCTCAGAGAACAAATTAGTATAGCAATTTTCAAGATGTGGCTGGTAGACCTCTGGGGTCCACAAGGTCAAAACTATTTTCACAACTTTACTAAGACATTATTTGCTTTTTCTCACTCTGTTGATATTTACATTCCCAGTGCAAAAAGCAACAGTGGATAAAACTCTTAACACCGTCACACAAATCCAGGCAGTGGAACCAGACTATGCTTGGAATAATGATGTGTTCCACTACTATGCAATTATAGTCAACAAAAGGGAGGAGGGACATTCATTTAAAAATGTCCTGATAAAGCAGAAAAAATAATAAATTCATTAAATCTCAGACCTCAAGTACATGACTTCTAAATATTAGGAACACATAAAGTATGTCTACTGCCATGTGAAAGACTGTGGTTGCTTCCAGGAAAAACACTTGTACAATTGTTTGAGTTGCAATCTGAATTAGGCACTTGTTTCAAAGAACACTATTTTTACTTGAAAGAATGACTGGCAGAAAAAAAAAACTAAGATTATTCAGCTGGAGTATTTGGCAGACATCTTTTCAAAAATAAATGTTGTAAGTATGTCACTTCATGGAAAACAATGGATAGTATTTTTTACCAATGAAAAATTTAAGAATATTGAAATTTGGAAAACTTGCTTGAGCCACTATGACCCTGACATATTAACAAAATCTGAAGACTTTCCTGATGAGATCAGGGGTGATATTAATATATGTGACTTGTTTCATATTTTATAATGAAATGTTTCAATATTTGGAATATCTGCATAACCCAGTGAACCAATATTTTTTATTCAAAGGCATAAAATGCAAGATAGACTAATCAATTATAATAGAGCAGTAAAATTTCACTGATATGGTTTCAGATTCCGCATTGTAACTAATCTATAATAAGCTACTACTTTTCTGGTTTGGGTATAATATCAAAGAAGAATAGCCACAGTTATTCAAAAGACTATTTATTGAAAGACTTATACATGGGGTGCCTACGTGGCTCAGTCAATTAAGTGTCCAACTCTTGATTTTGGCTCAGGTCATGATCTCAGGGTAATGAGATCAAGCCCCGAGTCTGGCTTCACGTTGGACATGGAGCCTGTTTAAGATTCTCTCTTTCCCTCCCCCCTGCCCCTCCCTGCCCCTGCTCACTCACATGCTCTCTCTCTCTCTAAAAAAAAAAAAAAGACTTCTCCATTTTGTAAATGATTGTCTATATGAGGCCATGTTTTCTTCTTTATATTTCAACCAAACAATATATTGCAACAGAAAGAATACAGAAGCAGATATGAGAATCTAGCCATCTTCTGTTTAACCAAACTCCAAACTTTGAAGTGATTTGTAAACTGTAAAGTAATATCACTCTTCTTACTACATTCTGTTTTGTCTTGGAAAAATACAGTGATTTTCATTAAAAAGTATGATTTGTGTTGATGTGTAATGGGATTATTATTATTTTATGGGAATTAATGCATTAATATTTAAAAATCCTCAGTTGTAATTTGTAATATGTTAACCAATGGTAGATATAACGAACATTAAAACAAAAGGCTCTTTGGGTCCTCAATAACTTTTAAGAGTGTAAAGGGGTCCTTAGACTTAAAAGCTTGTGAACCACCTTTCTGTATCTAATGTGACCAAAGATAGGAGACAACCACATGCAATGTGTGAAACTGAATTGGATCTTAGTTAAAAATACTTAGCTACAAAAACTTGTTTTTGTGGAAATTAAGAAAACAAATTCGTGTGCTGTACTCGATGATGATATTGGGGAATTCTCTTTACTTTGTTTAGGTATAATCACTGTACTAGGTAGCAGAGTGTCCCCTTTGAGGAGATGCATGATCAAGTGTATAAGGGCTAACTAGTCTGATGAATGTAACTTATTTTAAGATAAGTGAGTAAAATATATAATGGGTGGGGGTGTATGAGTGTTTACTATACTTAAATTCTTCAACTTACCTGTATTTTTGAAACATTTCTTTTCATTTTTTAATTATGACAAGTAAAAGTGATATGTTTATCATGTAACTTTTAAGTCTATGTAAAGTTATAATATTGGGATATGAAATATGCATTTAATTTATAATAAAATGATACAGGCATGTCCTGCTTCTCCCATGAAATATAACAGGAAACATAAGAAGAGGAAAAATAACCTACTGTCATTAGGTATCCTGGAAATGTCAGCGGCCACCCAGTCTGTGTTACAACCTTTGGCTCAGGTCCTAAAACGTTGTCAGTGGTGCAGACTCTCAGAGATGGGAGTGGCTCCTGTATTTTCAGTCAGAGGTCCTAAGAGGTGGAAAAAGCCTTCCTGAGAGGTAGGGTGTTTTCTGTCATTGAAAGCGTCCATAAGTAAGTGTGATACCTTGGACAAATGCTTCTCACGTATTAGTGACCCTCAGACTCACCTAAGTGTCATCTTAAAATGCAGATTCTGATTCAGGAGGTCTGAGGTGGGGCTTGAGATTCTGAATTTCTGAAAAGTTCCCAGGTAATGTTGATGTTGTTGGTCCATGGAACACACCTAAGAGCTCTCACGTAACTAGGAAAGATTGAACGAAATAAAGCAAGGTTTCCCAACTTTGTCTGATTATAAGAACCACCTGGTATTCTTATTAATCTAACTCTCTAGTATCTTTCTCTGGACATTGTGACTTAGGTGGAAGTCTAGAAGCTGTGTTTTAATGAGGAAATATTTATGATCAGGCAAATTTGAGAAACACTAACTAGATGATCTTCCACAGTTTTCCACCATGCTATTTCTCTGTATTTCCCATAAAACTAGATATTGATTTTTCCTGAATTTTTTTTTTTTTTTTAGTTTTTGCTTTATTCTTTTGCCTCAGCCACTAGACTTCCAACACCATTGGTATAGATGTGACCACCTATCCATCACCCTGGTCAGGACCAGGGTTGATGCTCAGGGCTAGAAGACTTGGGGAGAGTAGTAGCAAAAGTAAAGTCCTGGTCAGGAGACGGGAAGCCAAGACAAATGAAGACGTTAAGTTGGGGAGAAAAGAGCAGATGATGTGCCCAGTGTCAGGTCAGACTCACTCGCTCCAGTCTCTCCCTCTGGTGTTTATGAACATCCACAGCCATCTCGGTCCAGAGGAAAAGCAAATCAAGATGTATTGAGGTTCCTGATGACAGGCTCTTCGGGCCAGCAGTAAAATATATTCCCTGAACTCTTCTGCAATCAGAACCAGCTGTTCTGTGTAGAGCCACATGGTGGGGTGGGTGAGGATGTTGGGATGGGAAAATTAGGCCTGGTGGATGATTCATAATGACTTTTGCCGATTTTCTCAGTGATCATTAATATAAATCCCATGGAGCTCATGTATTTGTTTATTTAATAGATATGCATTGAGCATCTCCCACGTGCCAGGCATTGTGCTGATGGCAGGAGTCGAAAGCCAAGCAAAAGCAACTTCGGAAGCTGTGCACATAAGCTGATAAGCGTGCTTTTAAGCAAGTAATCACAACCATGAAGGTGTAATGACAAGGCATTGTCAGAGTCATGAAGGAAGGGAATCCAGTTCTCTGAGAGTTCTATAACTGTGGAAACTGACTTAAAGGATGAGAAAGTATAATAGATAAGATATATGTACGTGGTGCGTGGCTATGTGTTCCACGTTATACTAAATGCCAAACATGAAGCATCTCTTGGTGTCCTCAAAACAGCCATACCTCCGATTATAGGTGCAAAACCAGAGGCTCAAGAAGTTAATCCCTAATCCCACAATGTGCTCCCATGGACCACCAAAGCTTCCTGCCGGCAACTCCTTCATCTTGTCATGGTAGCCACAAATCTTGCAATCAGGGATTTAATGCAGAAGAGACAGCTCCCTCCTGATACCAGCTGGGGTTCTCTGCCAGTGTTCCCGAGGGCTGTTTAACTCCGAGGCTAACGGCACAAAAAAATAGGGAGCCATGGCATGCCTGACTCAAGATTGCATGCAGTGGTTGCTCCAGTAAATGTATTTGGGTGCCGGTAAGATTGGACCAGGGTGTGTGGAGAAGCTGACAAAGGCCACGGGAAATGGTCTCTAAATCATTATAGGGTAAGCTTCAAGGAAATTTAAATGCAAATAATGCATTTAATGTTTACCACCTTGATGGTAATCCAAAATAGAAGCACTACCATTGAACCAAATTGCCCCCCTACAGTTTATAGGGCCTGCTTTACCTCTGTTCTTTCTGCACCATCATGAGAAGACTGAAAGTAAAGTCTGTTTAATACATTACACTTGTATCTTCCTGATTTTTATCAAGTCCCCATTTGTGCAGTGCATGTAATAGTAACTGTTCATTTATATAGGATTTTGAGATTTTTCTCAATGGGCTTGTTTGGGTCAAGTCTTATCCCCCAAATCTCTGTGTAGACTGGATGTATTGTAACTCTCAGTTGCTAAGGCCTAAAGCAGTGAATGAAAGTTCTCAAATTCACACAGTCAAATAGTGGCCCAGCTGGGATTTCCACACAGACTTTCTGATTTTTTATACTTTGTATTTCCTACTAAACAAAATTGCCATGATTTACTTTAAATTAATGAGACTGTTTTGTTATTCTGTTTATACTGTAGACTTGCTTGACAATGCAATAATTGCATATAAAATTTTAGGCGCTAGAATGTGAACAGAATATATAACACAATGGTATGCTGTTCCATAGATGTGAATATGTGTTAGTGCAGGTTGTGTTCACTGATGTAAAGAACTGCTATGCATTGCTATTGATACACTGGAATAGCCTATTTTCCTGCCATATTTTTTTTAGAGAGAGAGGGAGGGCAGAGAGAGAGGGGGAGAGAAAATCTTAAGCAGGCTCCATGCCTGGTGTGGATCCTGGCGTGGGGCTCGATCTCACGACCCTGAGATCATGACCTGAGGCAAAATACAGAGTCGGAGGCTTAACTGAGTGAGCCACCCAGGCACCCCCCTACCATATTCTGTCAGTAGTATAAAATAGTATCACACAGAATATTATTTTAAATTTAAAGATCATGACCCATATGCTTCTATCCTATAATGGTGCCATGTTTAAAAGAACATAGTTCATGCAACAAAATTAATCATGAATTAATTCATTTTCTAATTTATATTTCTAGAATATTGTGAAGGTGAAGCATAGCTTCTTTCAGGTCTCTGAAAACTCCTCATTTCACTCTCTCTTCTACTGAATCACTCTCCAAAAAAACAACCCTCTTAGTTTTCACCTGATTTTCTTTTTTTAAGATTTTATTTATTTATTTAATTGACAGAGAGAGAGAGAAAGAAAGAGAGAGAGAGAGACAGCAAGAGAGGGAACAAGCAGGAGGAATGGGAGAGGGAGAAGCAGGCTTCCCGCCCAGCAGGGAGCCTGATGCGGGGCTCGATCCCAGGACCCTGAGATCATGACCTGAGCCGAAGGCAGACGCTTAACTACTGAGCCACCCAGGCGCCCCTTCACCTGATTTTCTAACCATAAAAATCCCAATAATCGATCTGGCATGACAGAGTTCCCCTCCAGATGGTGCAATTCAAAAAAATTAAGGCTAAGAAGTCATACTTTACCTAATTCAGGAAAGGGGAAAGGCTTGGATCATCATAGACTATATTTGATTTTTCCCCACATCATAAGTATAACTGGAGCTTCACTGAGCTTACGCTGGATGTACGATGCTCATAGTACACAGCTCTATCCAATGCAGGCTGATGATGCAGATGTGGGACAAGGCTCTGGATGGGTCTGGATGAGAGCAGGCTGGCCAAGAAAACCTACTTAAATTTAAGTTCAGAAACATCTAGAAATAATGACTCTGAAGACCCTTTTCAAAATGTCGTACCATTGAAGGTACTTTTCTCTTTCCTTTATTCTTTATTCATTAATTCACCAGGAATTAAGCCTAACTTCCTTACAAGATACCATGGGAACATCTTGAGCAATTATGTCCAGTCCTTGATGTCACTGGGCCCAGTCAGTAGTGGGTCTGAGATCCTCTATATTTCCCACCCAGCCTTCTGGTGGCCACTACACCAGTCTTTGCTCACCAGATAAACTGGTGTTTTGAGCAGTCTCTTGAAGGAATTCAGTGCTTTATGAATTAAAAGGAGTAAGAGCATCTGCTCCCTGTTTTGTTTTTTGCTGCCTCTTAATTTTTGTTTCTGTCCTTGTGACCACTTTTTGATTTATTAGCATACGCTCATCAGAATTCCCAGAGGTAAACACAATTGATTGCTTAGAAATGCAACCATTTAAATTCCCAAATGATGCAATTAAGCACCAGGCAAGAACCAAGGCACAGGGCTCTGGTCTAGTCTGAACTCCGTAAATCATCTAGGGGGACCAAGCGTCCTGGTTTGCCCTGGACTGGGCGGGATGGGGTGGGATGCATGGGTGGAGCTGTTGCAGGATGAGGGACTTTCTGTGATAAAACAGGACAATCCCAGGCAAACTGTGATGCTTGGTCATCATATAACTGGCTGCAGTTATCCAGAAGGACCCTTGGCTAAAGCTGTCCCCTGCACAGCATTCATGTTCTTGGAAAGGGGAGGCTGCTTTTAAAAATGTCCTGCCCCTGTCTCCTGCTCTGGGATGGTCACTGTGAACCAGAAGAGATCTGTTCTTTAAACAGCTGAGTCTGAAATAGGGAGTCCCTGCACTTTGCTTTTTGGCCCTTTATGATTTACCATGTAGATTCTTATTTACACAGAGAAACCCATGAGAGAGAAAAATGCAAGTCAGCTAGTGCACCAATTATTTCAAGAAATCATAGTCCACTCCGTCGAATGCAGACCATTACAGGGAACGTGCTGGAAGTCCCAGGGAGATATGAGCTGTGCAGATCATAGAGCCCATTTTGTTCACCTTTTTGGACTTGAGATTGGGTCTGTGCCCTCCTTAAGGTAGACGAGTTACAGATATTGGTCTCTAGCAGCTACATGGGGACAAGTGTTAGTCTTTCTATATAACTTGGGGGTAATTCAGGTAGTCTTGGCAACAACTCTCAGAGTAAGTTCTGCTATTATCCCCATTTGATGGATGTGTGCTTGCTTGTTTTTGCATCCACTATCCATTATTCCCCATCCTGCTGGAATACTTGAGAGGGCAACCAATGTGAATGGTATTCCTTTTTTTCTGCCTTCCATTTCAGTTCCACCAGCAGGGACTAGGAGATGACTGTAGGAAAGGGTGAGAGCGAGGTTGGGGTACTTCTTGTCCAGCTCCCTCATGCCTTTGGATGGATGCACATCTCGAATGCAAAGGCTGCATCTTCTGCCAGGCAGCCCTCTCCACGCAGCTCTCTCTCGCTCCCAGGGTTCAAACATCCTCCCTCCATCAGCATCTGCAGCCCTGGGGAGGTAGCAGCTCCTGGTAGTTACTTGCTGGGGATACCAAGTCTTTCCTGGTGGTTTCCAGGAACCTGCCTACACCTTTGTAAAAAATCGCTTTATTGAACTCCCATTAAGTCCCCATTAAGTTTCTAAGCAGGACTCTGACTAATATAATGGAGAACCTGAGACTCAGAGTGGGGAGAGGCTTGCTTGCTGCACACAACCGCAAATGGGTTAAAGCAGGCTCCAAATCACAGGATGGATTTCAGAG
This sequence comes from Leptonychotes weddellii, assembly GCF_054177405.1. Taxonomy (NCBI): domain Eukaryota; kingdom Metazoa; phylum Chordata; class Mammalia; order Carnivora; family Phocidae; genus Leptonychotes; species Leptonychotes weddellii. The sequence goes on along the minus strand of NC_138374.1, from coordinate 21,546,035 downwards.
CCCAGGTTGGTAACCACTATGTGACATTGCCCTATAAAATCAGTTACTATGCACTTGATTCAGAACTCAGTTTAACTTGTCTCTTACAGACTAAGCCTGCTTTGACAGACTTTATAAAAAGTAATTTTGACATTCTGGGGAAATGTATTAGTATATATATATATATATATATATATATATATATATATAATCTTGCACCAATGAGCAATTCATGCAGATAATGGAAAGTGTTGGGCTTTGGAATCAGATAAACCTGGATTCCAACCCCAGACCCACCTTCTGGAGGTGAGACCATGGGAAAGTTATTTTATGTGATTAAACTTTTCTGCATCAAAGGGCATACTGAATTTAAATTCCATTCATAATGAAAATAGTGTGATGTTAACAGAGTATCCAGTTCAAAACCTTGGTCAGAGTAGGGGCTCAGCAGATGTTCATTTTTCCTATCTTCTTCTAAACTTTTATTCTTCAGTTTCTTGGAAGCTACTGTGCTGTGACTATGTCCCTTGTGTGTTTTTATGACCACTCTCAGATTTGGGTCTCTGCATTTCCATTTGGACATAAAGACTGACACATACATATACCATGCCTGTAGTAGTTACTTAAAAGCTTCTTGCTGAATAAATAAATAAGTAAATTTTTTGGTGAAGTTTCTGACCAGGATCTAGATTTCAAAAGTTTCCTCATCTAGATTGCAGAAGGGACTCTTTTTTTTTTTTTAAAGATTTTATTTATTTTTATTTGACACAGAGACAGAGAGCACAAGCAGGGGCAGAGGCAGGCAGAGGGAGAGGAAGACTCCCCGCTGAGCGGGGAGCCCGATGTGGGACTCGATCCCAGGATCCCGGGATCATGACCTGAGTCAAAGGCAGCCGCTTAACCAACTGAGCCACCCAGGCGCCCCAAGAAGGGACTCTTTTTTTATACAAAAGTCACTGATATATACACCTCAACTCATTGCTGGGCCCCCTTTGTTCTCTATTATTATCAGACCTAGGGAGAGAAACAAAGTATTATATTCCTTGTTTACAAAATAGCTATGTGAAATACACACGTATTCACCTACTGATAGATATTTCTAAGAACCACTATTTCATAGCCAAACTGAGAGGAGGAATTGATACTAACAAAAGAGACGTATGTAGGGATTTTGAGTCATGTCATCTGGGGGGCTCCCTTTCTCTCTCAATCCTCTTGCCTGGGAAAAGCAAGGTTGCCATGTGGAATGTTACAATTTCATGGTGTGACTTTCTCATCTCATGTTTTCTGGGGATGCTGCCACTAAGCCCTTCAACAAAGCCCTGGCTTTTCCCCAACTATTGTCATAAATGGGGATTACACATCTTATTTTCATCTTAAATTAAATTAATTCAAGTACCAGAGGTTGCTCACTCCAGATTTATTTTATTCATAAGTCTCCCAAATTTGGGTTGTTATAAAGCCAAACCGAATTAATGAATACATCAGATTCAAAGAAAGAAAGAAAGAAAGAAAGAAAGAAAGAAAGAAAGAAAGAAAGAAAGGAAAAGAACCTATGGGATGAGTCAATGCATTGCTCTTCTTTCTGTGACGAAAGTGGGATTTATGGTCAATAAAAGTATAAGAAAAATATCTCCCAGTTTACTTGCAGTGTGATAGCATGTGAGCTAAATTACTCTCTCTGAGCATCAGTTTCCCTCTTTATAAAACACAGGACTTGCTGCTGATGGTCTGGAGCATTGTCCTCAACTCCCATTTGGAGGGTGTGATTCCTTGAGATGCTGCACTGTACGCATTGTTAGGAGACCATAAAATAAGGTCCATACAGGCCCCCTGCCAAGTGGCTCTGAAAATTAAAAGAGCCTCAACAGTAAGTTACTTTGAAAATGTTACACATTTAAAATAACCACCCTGCGAGGAGAGTTATGTGGCTCTGTGATCAGAGGCTAGGGGAGAGAAACCCCACCCCCTGCAGGCAAGCTGCCCCCTGCAAGAGAAAACCAATGCTCATTACTAGCACCATGCTCCCCCCAACTCACAGCACTCCCTGAGTGTGGAGACCAGGCCAGGATATTTAAAGAACCCTCTCCTTGTTCTCTTTGGGCTCCTTCTCTTCTCACACCCGAGCTTCTAATGATAGAGTTAATGTTGTTGTAAGCTGGTGGCATCTGACATCCGAAGGCTCCTCTGAGGATGTATTTCCAAATCCTTTATGACCTTAGGGAGTGGTGTGTAATTGTTGCTATAAAGCAAGGCGCTGCGGTAACCTTGGGAATTTGAAGTCACTACAGGAAATTGAAGAGTAAATTCCTCTTAATAAAGCAGTGCACAGCAAGATGCCGAGGAGCAAGAAATGAACTCAGGCGGCACTTGGGGCTTAGAGGAGAAGAAAGACCTCTGTGGCCTGAACCCATCAGGGTAGGCTTGGGGCAATTTTTCCACTAACAGGCCCCTGGCCCATTCCAGAAGTGGCCTCACTACATTTCTGGATGAAGAACTTGGAAAACGAAATGATTCCTCCAGCTTAAGTAACAGAGGCAGCAAGCTGGAGGTTGGGGGTAGAATATAAGATTAGAGGAGCAGAATCTGTTCCAGGGTTTGGTCTTTGATGTTGAGGACTCAGATTATATCCTGTCAGGCTCAGTTTCTCTAGAACTAAGCCCCACATTAGAATGCATGGTGGTTTTTCTTTCCCCATCACCTAGGGTGAAAGATAATGTCTCTTGTGCTAAATGTGTGAAGTCTACAAGGGAGAAACTATGTTAAGCTCGGGCAGGGAGACACTTCATCAATACAAATCACAATATTGGTATGATAGCCCTGCTGTCGGAAGCACTTTTTATGTGCTCTGTTAGTCCTTAATGATTTCTTTTTTCATTAAAAACTGAGTGTAGACAACCTGTTTAGGCAAAAGAAGGTGAGAACACCTCTCAAGCAGAGTGATATTGCCCTGAATGGGCATGGATACGAGGTTGTCCAGGAGGCGTTTGTCTCAGGATATTGATAGGTCATGGCTAAAGACCCCACCCGAGGGAAGGGTAATATTAGCTGGAGTTGGTTACAACCATTGCTTTCCAGAAATTGCCACACTCCTGATTATTCTAGTGACTTATGATTCCCCATGTTATCACTCCCCATCCAGACCACTGTGTCTCCAGCCCAATCCTTACTAGAGTCTGCCGGTTTCTTCCCTTGAGCAAATACCTCTCTTTTCTTGGCCTCAGTGTCTCTTGCCTTTCTGCCCTAACCTCCTGATATGCTCCTGTTCTGTTATTAGAGCAATGAGGGGTTGGCTCTTAGCATGGGCTCTGGAGTCTAACCCAGATATGGCTGAGTCTCAGCCATGTACAGACAAGTTACTCGGTCTTCTGGTCTTTAAGATGGAGAAAGGATTGCTAGAAATATGAAATGAGACCCGGTATGGAAAGTGGGTGACACAGTAAAATAGCAGCAATACATTTTTACCTATAATTATTTTTGTCAATGAGTGCCTTTTTTTTTTTTTTTTTGAGAGAGCGAGAGAGAGCACATGAGTGTGGGGAGGGGCAGAGGGAGAGAGAGAATCTTAGCCAGACTCCTCACACAGTGCGGAGCCGGATGTGGGGTTTGATCTCACAACCCTGAGATCATGACCTGTACCAAAACCAAGATTCCAATGCTTAACCAACTGAGCCACCCAGGCACCCCAAGTCAATGAGTACCTATCTATCCTAACTTCTGATGTGCTTCCCTAAAATCTTTCACTTACTCTGCTCTCCCTCTCTCTTGATATATTTGTCAAGCCCTTAACTCAGGCTAAGGTTACTGAAACTCTCTAGACCTCTGTTTTCTCATCTGTAAGATGGAGACCAAGAACAATTATTCTCTCATAGTTTCCTCTTCTTGTGCCCAGTGGTCTCATCAACCCCCCCACCACAATCCCCAACGTGAAGTCACGCCGCCTCTGCAGGAGGGTCCAAGTGCCAACGACAGCTTGTCAACTAGCCCAGAGTCTCATCTGCCCCGAAGTCAACAACATAGTTTTATTTATTAATTTAAGTTTTGACTGCCCTTCATATGAAATTATCTCCAAGCATTTAACATCCCGCTTCTCTCCTTTAGATGACTCGATTGTTCTCTATATAACCTCACTAGAAGGTGCCAAACCATGTGGAATACTGCAATTCCCCTTTCCAAATGGTCAGCTCAGATAAAGCAATGCTGTCTCCTCTTTCCTTTGTTTTATACATTCTTTTCCCAAATTTTACACATCTCAGAGTGAAGCACAGATCTCATTAAGGGTTCTACATGTCACCTTATACTGTTGCCACATCTTGAGTATCCCACCCAGAAAAATTCCTCTGTCAAAATGTGGAGTGTCATTTCCCCATTTCTATATTTATACCATTGATACTCTGAACGCAAAAGGCAAGACTTCACGTTCATTCGCATTATATTTCACATTAAGAGATGCAGACCTTAGTGGCAATTTTTGTGAGTACTGATTTTGTCAACCAAACTATTCTCTCCTCCATTCAGCATTTTTGGTCCACACATGGGATGAATCCTCCCCTTTCATATGTTTTCCTAGGTCAACTGACAAACTGTTTCAGACCGGGCCAAGGACAGAGCCCCAGGCAGACGCTATTACCAACCTTCCTCCTTTTTGCCACGCATCAAAAAATCTCCTTTGGGTCTGTGTGTTCAACCAATTAGCAGTCTACCTGATTGTTCTTACATTGCTCTTGCCACTCTCTCTGCATCCTGGACCTGGTTATGACATGAGACAACCAGCTCTCAGTACACCACATCTACTATATTTTCCTGAGGCAGTAAGCCATCAACAATTGCTAAAAACTTGAGCATTAGAGTCAGATAGACTTGTGTTCAATTCTGCACCCATTGCTCCCTATCTGTATGATGCTTACGGTTCCATAAGCACTCTGTCCCAAACTCGCAAATGAAGAAACGCAAGTGGATTGAGAGTAGCTATTTTAGAAGGCTAATATGGTTTCTGTGCAGATATAATATGATAAAGCATATCAAGTACTTATAAGAAACCAGTTGTGCATAATAAGTACTCAATAAATGTTAACTCTTTTTACAACTATAAACATCACAACTCTATTAAAGAAAATTAAAGGGAAAATGAGATTAACCTGATCAGATCTTTGCTGATTTCTACCACACATCTGAGACTTTATTCCAACATTTGTGTTCCTTCTCTTCACAGCCCTGGTCACTATTTGTAGTCAAACATGGATTGTTTTGAGTATTTAATTAAAAGTATCTTCCTTGGGGCGCTTGGGTGGCTCAGTTGCTTCAGCATCTGACTCTTGATTTTGGCTCAGGTCATGATCTCAGAGTCCTGAGATCAAGCCCCTCATGCTCCCTGCTCAGAGGGGAGTCTGCTTCTCTCCTTCTCCCTCTCCTTCTGCCCCTCCCCCACTTGCACAGTGCTCTCTCTCTCAAATAAATAAATACATAAATATTTATTTTTAAAAAATTTTTAAAAGATTTTATTTATTTATTTGAGAGAGAGTGCGAGATTGAGAGAGAGCACAAGCAGGGGAAGCAACAGAGGGAGAGGAAGAAGCAGGCTCCCTGCTGAGCAAGGAGCTCGAATGCGGGACTTGATCCCAGGACGCTTGGGATCATGACCTGAGCAGAAGGCGGACGGTTAACGGACTGAACCACCCAGGTTCCCAATACATAAATCTTTAAAAAAATAGATAAAAGTATCTTCCTCACAGAATCAGAAGCTCCATGAGGACACAATTCATGGCTATTTGGGCGGAGTCCTGCATCTGCAAGTACCCTGAACTGTTCTGGGCTACTGCTGTTCTGTTAGGCAAATGATTTCCATACAATTCATACTAATTATCACTGGGGAATAGAAAAGAATCAGGAAGTCTCTATTAACCACCTATGAGTGCAGATTTTCCTACCCTACCAAACCCCCCACATGGCTCTGCACAGAGCAGCTGGTTTGGAGCGAAGAATAATTCGGGGAATATAGTTGACTGATGTTCTGAAGAGCTTAGCATCAGGAGCCTCATTACATCTCAGTTTGGCTTTTCCTCCAGACTGAGATGAATGTGGATGTTCAAGAAGACCAGTGGAAGATACTGGAGAGAGCAAGTCTGAACCTGACACTGGATGCAATCAGGGGTCCAGTGCCAGGGGAACTGGGGAGAGCAGATGCAAAAGTCAGAGCGTGAAGTCCTAGCAGGATGCAGAAAGCCGAGGTAAATGGAGACATCAAGGAGAGAAGGGCCGAAGATGTGAACAACCTGCAGGCTCTGTACCTTACAAGCACACAGAGGTGATGGGGCCTCTGGCTTCTGAGGGACCAGGTTCGGGACTGAGATAAGAGTTAATCCACACTCCACAACTTTGTCCTTTTGTATGACCTTGAGCAAGTCACTTGATCTCTATAGACTTCTGTCTTCTAATCCACACAATGAGCACAATAATGAAAACCTCACAGAGTTGTTATTAAAATGAAAGTCTATCACTTAATGAACTCATCTAACTAAATGACGATAACAGGTTCATATGTAGAGTGCTTATTCTTGATTATTAGCAATAAAGGTGGGGGGGTGATTCCATGTAATAGAGATTCTAATGTCCCCAGCTGAAACAACACACCAAGCCAGTGGTGGAGAGAGGTATCTATTGAAAACGTAGTCGACAGCTAGCCCGTGGGAGAAATATGGAGAAGCAGAATTTGGGGAAGTCAATACCAAAAACCATTTTATTTTATTTTATTATTTATTTTATTTTATTTTATTTTTTTAAAGATTTTATGTATTTATTTGACAGAGAGAGAGGGAACACAAGCAGGGGGAGTGGGAGAGGGAGAAGCAGGCTTCCCGCAGAGCAGGGAGCCCGATGCGGGGCTCGATCCCAGGACCCTGAGATCAAGACCCGAGCCGAAGGCAGTTGCTTAAGCGACTGAGCCACCCAGGCGCCCCAATACCAAAAACCATTTTAATGATCATCTAATATTTCCCCAAATTAGCTGGTCATAAAAATGAAGATTAAAGTCATAAATACTAGACTGCCACTGAAGAGCAACTAAAGCATCATCCCCAGGGTTGGGGCCTGGACATTGGTATTAATGAAGGACCAGGTGATTTTAATGACTACATGAAATTGATAAATACTGCGTAGTCAGTTTAACCTTTGTTAATTATTTGAATCTCTTTAAGCTCTCATGATTCCAAACAGCAGCATCAAGATCACCTGGGAGAGCGTTAGAATCGCAGAACCTCAGATCCCACTCCAGACGTCCTGCATAGGAATCTGCCGCTTAGCAAGACTCTGTGATTCTTTTGTGTATGAAATTGTGAGAAGCACTGGTTTAAAATAGTGTCACCTATTCTTGGACAGTCTCGGTGGCTAAGAAATCCCTCCCCCGAGAAGCTTTTTCTACCTCTTGGCATTTCTGACTATTTAAAATGTAGGAGCCACAACCCTCCCTATGGAGTCAACACCACTGAGAGTATTTTAGAACCTGAGCCGTTGATTGCAACCCAGACTGGTATGAGCTAACAATGCCAGGACATCTAATAAAGGTAGGCAGTAGCTTTCTTCTACAGTATTAATCCTCAGAATCAAAGGGTGCTTTATGTTTTCCTTCTTTTTGGGTTTAAAAATATGCTAAAAAACAGATGATATAAGTTCACCATCTTAACTGTTTTGAAGTGTTCAGTTCAGTAGTGTTAACTGGAGTCACATTATTGTACAATAGATCTTTACAACATTTCCATCTTGCTGGGTGCCTAGGTGGCTCACTCATTTAGCGGCTGCCCTTGGCTCAGGTTATGATCCCAGGGTCTTGGGATCGAGTCCTGTGTTGGGAGGTGAGGGTGGGGGGGGGCGTCCCTGCTCAGCGGGGAGTCTCCTTCTCCCTCTCCCCCTGCTTGTGTTCCCTCTCTCTGTCAAACAAATAAAATCTTTAAAAAAATTTTCATCTTGCAAAACTGAGACTATAGCCATTGAATAGCAACCCCCCATCCCCCTCTCCCCCCCAGTTCTTTGCTGTCTTTGAAGAAATAAGCTACCTTGTTGTGAGAGGTCTTTAAGAAGGTCACCTGACAGTGAACTACAGGTGGCTTCCAGAGGAACGTGGCCCAGCTCTCACCTTGACTGCAGCCTTGTGAGACCCTATGTTGCATACTGTGTGTCATTTAAAGCCACTAAGTTTGTGGTAATTTGTTGTGCAGCCACAGAAATCAAATATATCTCTGGAGTAATACTTAGAAACTGTACAAATATTCCATTCCCCACCAACTTTTTATCTAACAATTTTATTATTATCTTGTTCCCTTTATATGATTGTTGAAAGAATTATTCCATTCTTTTTTTTTTTTAAGATTTTATTTATTTATTTGACAGAGAGAGACACAGCGAGAGAGGGAACACAAACAGGGGGAGTGGGGAGGGAGAAGCAGGCTTCCCGCGGAGCAGGGAGCCCAATGTGGGGCTCGATCCCAGAACCCTGGGATCATGACCTGAGCCAAAGGCAGACACTTAATGACTGAGCCACCCAGGCGCCCCTATTCCACATTCTTAATTGCCAATTTTCAGATTATGGAATTGGTATAATAGTCACCTCCAATGGTAGTAAATGATTTTTTTCTTTTTATTATTATTATGGACTCATGGGTTTTTATTTACTAAATACATTGCATATAATTACAGTCATTCTTTTCATTCCACATAGCTTTTGAAACCTATCATTTACTTAACGTAGGTAATATACTCATTTTAAGAAACAGAAGTTGTCCACTTAAGTTGTAAATGAAGTCACAGGTCTTGTGCTAATTTTCCCCTCCCAGAAAAGATAACATATGTTTTCTGTTATTTAGAAATCCCAACATTTTGGGCTCCATTTGACCTTGCAGACTTCCTCCAAATGAAGGCAGACTTTTAGCAGATTCAGATATGAATCTGGCTATTTGGCATTCATTAATGCCTAGTGTTAGGTTTTTGAGAAATGTGTGAATAATTACAGTCAGATCATCTAGATCGAATCTATGGGTCAGGAGTTCTTTAAACAAGGGTTTCTTAGAGCAAAAACACTTCTGCCTGGTTTTATAAAGCATTACTTCACTTTAATACACACAATAAAAGGTTGAGAGTTGGTTCCTGTAGCACTAAACTTTCTGTGTTTTCTTCTCTTAAGGGAGCCTCATTCTGAGCTTTAGTTCTGCTCTGTGTGTGAGTGTGGGTACATGTTTTCTGGAGGGTCTTCCTTGGGCTCCTTGAAATATTGCTCTCCTAAAATGCACTCTCCTCTGCTCTCTTATGAAATTCATGAATCACTAGCCCTTGTGAGTTTTGCTCAAGTAACTTCTCCAGGATGGAAAAAGGGAGCCAGCCTGGATTTCCCTGGGAAGTATAAAACTCAACATTTGCCAGTAGAATAGAAAGCATCATGAATCATTAATGGTCAAAATGCAGTAGGCAATTTTGCACCAAACACAATTACTTTGTGTCTTGGGAAGCAAGCATATCCTATTGTTAAACTGAGAAAATGTTCACTTCTAGTTTCAGTGACAATAAAAACTAACACTCTGAGAGCTCAGAAGAGAGAAGGCTATTCCAAAGGGATCTGAGAAGGGATTATAGAAGAGAGAAAAATTTTACACCATCATTGGAAACTGTAAAGTCATTGAGAAAATGAAAGGGAAGTTTCCTGTGAACTTTAAGAATTTGTATTTTTTTTTTAAGTGAAAGGAGGCTTGGAGATCTAAATCACTCAGTAATGACTCCACCGTTGATTGATGTATCTGGAAAAGAATAGAAATGGGAGAAATTGTAGCAGAAATAGTCCTGGGCTTCAACCTATGGGATCTGAGCTCTAGCCTTTGCTTTCTATCTGTAGTTTTGTGTTCTTCTCTGTGTAGAACACCATTTTCTCTTCTCCCGCTCTTCATTTCTGTAAGCCCACATGGGAATTATTTTGCTACCTGTGTCAAAATGGTAAAGCACACTTAGAATTTACTGTAGAATAAATGGAGTATTAGAACTTAGAAGATGTCAAAAAAAATAAGAACTTAGAAGATGTCTCATAAATCCATGAGTCGAATACCTGGTCCCTATTGTTATTAAACAAGAAATGAATGAAGCAGTCTGGGTTTATTATATAATGATGACTTAAATTATATTATGTTTTAGCCTACCTCTACATATGGAAAAGTGTGTATATTTCCAGGAAAACATATGCTGTCTCCAACTTTTCTTGAAACATATGATCACTCAGTCCTTTGTTTTGTTTTGTTTCTTTGAATAGAATCCTGGGAAAAGAGCCCAAACACCTTCCTCTATATTAAATGACCGCTGGTGTGCAAATCTCAGTGCCCACGAGACAACAGAGCCACCAGACCATGATAAACATAGAACATAGGAGAGCTAAAGGAAACAGCTTCTTCTCAACTCAGCAAATTGTTGCACAGGATTAAAGATCTCTTGAATTTTTAGGATAAAACTAAAAATCCAAAGACTTCTATAACAATGCCAGATTTTCAAAGTTGACAATTCCAATTTTTAAAGACATTGAATAGGCCAGTACTGTACAAACTGGATCCTATCCAAAGACAGCTAACTAGCAGTCTGATTTAGTTTGTCATTTTCCCAGTTTGGAACTTAAATGTCCTAAAACCAGTTAACTATAAAATCTAGAGCAGCACTTTCTTCTCTGAACTCTGTGCAGGGAAGCATACAGATAAAAATGCCCCCTTCAAAAGAAACAATGTCAAATATGTCCCCCATGGACTCTAAATCTTGCTGCTGATTTGTTCTTCCATTTCTTTGTTCTGAGAGAGAATCTGGTCGATCGCGGAGCAAAGCTTTTATTCAGTTCTTAAACTTTAATGTTGGTTAAAAAATAATAATGCATCTTCACGGCATGTATTGTAATGGTCTCATAAATCCACCATGACAGATTCACAAGTCAATGGAAATGGATTGCAAAACTGAAACGTGCACACTTTTCCCCTGGTCCTCTCTCCCAAGTCCTTTTCTCCCTTTTGCCTTAGTTCAGGATTCCTCATTTTTCCAGGTAGAAGCAATCTTGGATGTTCACAAAGAGGCTTCGATTCATCTTATACTCTCTCCAGCCTATACATTTTTCATGATTAAACATGTTAGGTAAGGGCTCTCGGATATGGTCCATGGGAAAGATGGATAATCATCAGCTGAGTTTCCCTTGACCTTTTCATCTGGCCCCAAGGACACTCATCTCAGCCTTACTGCCTCTTCCCAACATACTGAATTGTAGATAAGTCATGGTTTACATCCACTTAGATCTTGGCTTAAATTAAAAGTTTAAAAAATATATAAAAACACATGTAATATAGTTATATATTATATATTTATATATGTTACACATTTTCATGTATATGGAAATATTCAATATATATTTATATTTTTTCTGGTTTTCTTTTATATAGACTATGTCAATGTGTCTTTTCAGCATGCTCATTTTTTATTAAGCAATCAAATATTTCTCAAGTATGAGCATTGCATTTCTGTGATTGCAGAGTATATGTAAGAAAGGGGTATTTCTTCTTGGCTTATTGACTCTTCATACATGGTGCTGTACACATTTAGAATCTTGCTGGAAGGTAACACAATTATGAAATACAACAGAAGAGAATGTACTTGCACAAGGCAACTTCTGAGGTCACTAATGCAACTTATGTAAATTAGCTCCTGATTCTATTGACTTGTTTTTTTTTTTTTTTTTTTAGTTTCTATTTCATTTATTTCTCCTCTAATCTTCATTACTGCCTTCCTTCTACTGGTTTCCAGTTTGGTTGTTCTTCTTTTTCTAGCTCCTTTATGTATAAGGTTAGACTGTTTATTTGAGACTTTTCTTGCTTCTTGAGGTAGGCGTGTCTTGCTATAAACTTCCCTCTTAGAACACCTTTTGCTTCATCCCAAAGATTTTGGACCATTGTGTTTTCATTTTCATTTGTCTCCATGTATTTTTTTATTTCCTCTTTGACTTCTGATTTCTTGGTTGACCCATTCATTCTTTAGTAGCATGTTGTTTGACCTCCATGTATCTGTGCTTTTCCCAGAGTTTCTTTTGTGGTTGATTTCTAGTTTCATAGCACTGTGGTCAGAAAAGATACATGGAATGACTTCAACATTTTTTACTATGTTGAGGCTTGTTCTGTGGTCTAATATGTGATCTATTCTGGAGAATGTTCTCTGTGCACTTAAAACAATGTGTATTCTGCTATTTTAGGATGGAATGTTCTGAATATATCTATTAAATCCATCTGGTCTAATGTGTCATTCAAAGCCACTGTTTCCTTGTTGATTTTCTGTTTGGATGATCTATTGATGTAAGTGGGGTGTTTAAGTCCACTACTACTATTGTATTACTAGTGATTAGTTCCTTTATGTTTGTTATTAACTGCCTTAAGTATTTGGGTACTCATGTTGGGTGCATAAATATTTACAGTTTATATCTTCTCCTTGGCTTGTCACCCGAATGATTATATGGTGTCATTTTTTGTCTGTTACAGTCTTTGTTTTAAAGTCTATTCTGTTTGATATAAATATTGCTACCTTTTCTTTTCACATCCACTTGCATGATAAATGCTTCTTTATCCCTTCACTTTCAATCTGCATATGCCTTTATGTATGAAATTAGTCTCTTGTAGACAGCACATATATGTGGGTCTTGTTTTTTTTTTTTTCTTTTTCATCCATTCTGTCACTCTATGTCTTTTGATTGGGGACATTTAGTTCACCTACATTCAAAGCAATTATTGATAGGTATGTATTTATTGCCATTTTGGTACTTGTTTTGTGGTTGTTTTTATAATTCTTCTCTGTTCCTTTCTTCCCTTGCTCTCTTCTCTCACGATAAGTTGGCTTTCTTTAGTGATATACCTGGATTCTTTTCTCTTTATTGTTTTGCATATCTGTCATTGATTTTTGATTTGTGGTTACCATTCAGTTTGCATATAACATCTTCTGTATATAGCAGTCTATCTTCAGTTGTTGGTCATTTAAGTTTGAACCCATTCTTTATTCCTCTCCTTCCCACATTTTAGGTATATGGTGTCATACTTTACATCCTTTTATTTTGTGAGTCCCTTGACTGATTTTGATGTGGCTTCTTCTCTGCATTTATCTGTGGAATTTATTCTGCCAATCTTTGGGTCATTTTCTGGATTATTTACATGGATGTGAGCATAATCTAGTTGCATTTATGGAATGGGGTGAGCCTAGGGTCCTCCTACTCTGCTATCTTCCCCAGAAGCCTCTACATTTTATTTTTTAGACCACAAAGCCTATAGACTATGTTTGCAGGCATTCATAACTGGATTGGATAAGTCTTCAGTATCTCAGCCTTTGAAAGAAAGAAAAAAAGACATGAGTTTGATAAAAAAAAAAATAGGTGAAAATAATGTGGGAAAGAAAATGACAACACTCTAACATTTATATAGTGATCTTTAGCTTACAGAAAGACTCTACCTCAATCCTCACTTACCCCTGAGGTTTGCAGATAATTATTCTAATAATTATAGAGCATAATATTCTAATAATTATAGAGCAGAATATTACTGCTCAAGGATGTCGAGGAAATCCTACTTTATCTGGGCTGTCTTTGTATGGATGGGGATGGACACAGAGAGAAGACCAACGTACACTAAGCAGATGTATAACTCTCTGGGTAATTATGTACTTTGTTGTTACTTCTGGTGTGTGGGGTAGGATGACCATACTCAAGGGTCTTGTTGGCTGAGAGTCCGGTGGATACAAGCAATATACAAAGTGGCAAAGAAGGATTTTTTTTTTAGAGTGAGTGAAAGGGAGGGAGCACAAGCAGGGGGATGGGGGGCAGAGGACAGAGGGTTAAGGAGAGGGAGAGAGAGAATCCAGGCAGGTTCCACGCAATCTCAGGACCCTGAGATCATGATCTGACCTAAAATCAAGAGCCACCCAGACACCCAAGAAGGATATTTTTAAATCCTGTAATGCATATCTGTTTGTAAACCAACAGCTAATCAAATAGTATATAAAATGGAAAACATAAAAACTTGTGTTTTCAATTATTTGGCACAAGGTCTTATATGCAAAAAGCAAGTTTTATAGTCATAAAAAGATAAGAAAACATAGGAGGCAGCACAGGTTACATGCTAAATGAGAAACGAAGTTACCCTACTTCAGACACAGATATATTCTTCAGTGCATACAATTTGAAGTGTCAATTCAGGTCTGCCCAACAAAATTTTTTAACCTATATAAGCCATGTGCTTGGATCTCTCTTCTTGCCCAGTTGACCAGTGAATGTTTGCATTTGCTGGGAACCCACATATTCTCTCACTTACTTACCTTGTTTTTTTTTATAAGGAACAAATAAACATTGTTGTGCATGATAGAATGAGGGTGGGTTTTTTCTGGAAATGTGGTCTGGGCCCTGAGAATCCATGTGGACTTTGTGGAAGCCTCTTCTTGGATGTATGGGTTCCCGTGTGCTTCAACCAGCCATCCATTAGCTTAGCTGAAACACAAGAGAATATGGAAAGTGTCTGGTTATGTCTGAAGAGTTCAGACCATACAATGAGTACTTAAGTATTTAGTGAGAGGGAATTTAATCCAAAAGTAATAGGAAAAACAGAAGAGAAAAAAAAAATCAAGCAATAACAACAAAAAACCCCAAACACAAGCAGGAATGAGTAAGGAAATAGGGGTGATCTATGTTTTCTTCAAAATAGTAAACAGAAACTAAGAGCCCAGGAGTTTGAGTTAATGGTTAGTGCTCCCAAAATGAAACAAACCCACCCCACAAAAACCTGAGAACTGTGTGTGTGTGTGCATCTCTGAGTGAGAGTTTTTGTTTTTGTTTTTGTTTCTTTCTTTTTTTTTTTTTTTGAAACATGGCTGGCCCAATAAGTTGCAGAGGTTTTGATTAGGGGGATACATGGTAAAGTTTAGGAATGGTGCCTATGGATCCCAACAGCTGGCTATCTGGCTGAGAGAGGGAATGGACAGAGAATGGTATGGAAAGCCAAGAGGAAAAACTCCATCTTACGGGCAAACATAAGATTCTTTGACATGGTCGAGAGTCTCAATTAGAAACTTTTTTCTTGGGGCACCTGGGTGGCTCAGTGGGTTAAGCATCTGCCTTCAGCTCAGGTCCTGATCTCAGGGTCCTGGGACTGAGTCCAGCATCAGGTTTCCTGCTCAGTGGGGAGCCTGCTTCTCCCTCCCCCGCCCCACTCCTGCTCTCTCTCTCACACAAAAATAAATAAATAAAATCTTAAAAAAAAAAAAAAAAGTTCTGTGTTAAAAAAAGAAACTTTTTTCTTTGAAGGCATTTTTCTGAAATCAAACTCTATACACATTTGAAACTGAGAGGTTAATGGACTCTAGAAAATAAAGTTAAGTGAAATTTTTAAAAAGCATTATATATAAGGGTCTCATTGGATGTAATGATAGACTGACAATTAAATGTCTCTCCAAATTAATCTCCTCCCATAGGCTTGTGATACTTTGTACTTAGGCTATGAAACTTATCATAATGTACAGTATATTATAGACAAAAAGGAAATTTGTCTTTGTTGAGAGACCATGATATGCCACGCACTTTCTTACATCATCTCTCTCATTCTCTCTGTTTTAGTGTTTTTGACACACAACGTTACATTAGTTTCAGGTTACAACATAGTGATTCTTATATTGTGTCTTTTAAGTTACTCAAAAAACAGGGTATCTGGGATATTCAACTCATTATTTCTATTTTATAGAGAAAACAGTTGAGGTATGAGAGGTTAAATAATTTCTTAATTAGTAAGTTTCAGTGCCGAGATTTGAACTCAGATTTGTCCATTCCCATTTCTCTTCATGGTTCTGCATATGCAACATCTAGAGAGAGGTGGCTTGTGTCTTTCTTGGCTTAAATGACCAACTGTGCCTAGATGCTCAATAAAATCTTATTAAATTGTCTCTAGTGGACACAATAATTCGGTGTGTCATTTGGTAAGCTAAAGACCCAAATAATAAACTTGATAAGCTTTATTCAGATTGCACTGCAGCAAATAAACTTCAGACTAGAATGAGCTCAATTTATGGACAATCCTTGAAGATTCACCGGAGAAGTAATTACTCAGAACTTCTCAATCTGTACATCAAGAATGGACTTGCTTTATAGATAGGTAGAATAGGCATTATCTGGTTCTTAGTCATTTTGATGAGTTCTGGAATGTGTGTCTATCTCAAATTCTCTTCATATATGACCCAAACACCAATAGCATGCCTAAGGCTTCCACCTATTGGAGTTAATGCCTTGTGTAAAATTATAGTCAACTGAAGACCTCAATTAAATTGCTCATCTGCACTAGAGATAAATAAAACATAAACCTCATTTTACAGTAACACATGCACGCACATACACAAATAAAATGTTGTTTTACCCCAAAGAATATCCAGGGATCAAGGGAATTCTACACACAGAGGGGAGAGGAGTGAAAAAAGTAGACTCCAAAGAGGGTCTCGCCAGCCTCATCCTGCTGCTCAATGCTGGTTCTGAATGAGAAGCACATTTCCCATGTCTGAATGATGTAACTCAGTAGAATCTTAATCAATGTGACTTTGATAGAAATGGTGTTCTTTGCCTTCTATTTAACACTTCAGAGTGCCAGACATGGCAGCTCTCCAGGGCTGGAAGACCTGTTGGAATCTTGAGTCATCTGTGGGCTAAGGGTCCATTGGGAAATAAAGCTTTGGTGGTTGGTAAAGACAGTCTGCTTAGCTATTGGTGTCCTAGCAAATGTTGTAAACAAAGAAAAATTGTGAAAGCTATTGGAGAGAAAAAAAGGAAGAGGCAAGGTGGCCCCTGAGTTTGATAACTCTACAGTCTGATTATAGGCGGAACGTGTATGAAAGAGAGAGAGAGGGAGGGAGACAGGGATTGAATGAATGAATGAACAAATGAATGAAAGGATTGAAACACTGGGACAGTGCCTTAAAGTTACATAGTCCTTCATTGGACCTTCTTAAGAACTTCAAGAGAAAGATACTGTTATGGCAAAAAACTAGACCCACAGAAGTTAAGTTGCTAGAAAGAGCAAGAGCTCTTTCAAAGAGCTCGAAAGAGCTAGAAAGTGACAGCCTGAAATAAGCTTTCCCCTCCTGACTCCACACATCATGTTTTCAAGTGGGGTATGTTATCCGCTGCATAGCAATACAGACTCTAGAACATTCTATAATTTCGGTGCTACATTGTGTCACATGAAGTATAGAAAGGACTGGAACAGTCAAGGACGACTTTTTGGGAAAAGTGAGGTTTGACGTGACCTGGACAGGAATTGGGTGGGGGGTTAAGAGTGGGCTTTTGAAGCCTGTGTGAGTTTGAGCTTTCACGTTTCAGCCATGTGAACTTGGCAAGTTAATTAACGTCTTTGTACCTCAGGTTTCTCATTTGTAAAATGTGAATGACTGTTGTGAGAATAAATGGGTTAAGATTTGTAAAGTGTCTAGAGTAGTCCCTGGCAAGTGCACCTGTTCGGTAAATGACAGCATCATTGTTAATATCTAACGGGAGAGTGGGCTCCAGGCAGGAGGGGAGTGTTGGTTTATCCACCCTGGTCATTTAGTATTTATTGAGTCTCCATGAAGGTTAGACAGGCACTGCCCATGATACTTGAAATAAATTACCTAATCTAGGCTCCACTGGCAAATCACAGAACAATGCAGAGATATGGCTGTCACCACCTGAACCCACCGATCAATCTTGGTGTCACCAGAAGGGAGACGGGCGTTGCGTGTCTCCCCGTGCTGTAGCCTGCGAGACACAGCGTCCCCTGTGAGGCGTTCTTGCCAAAATGGCTTAACCGGGATCTAATAGTCTGCAGGCCATGGAGGGAACACAGGGGATAGAGGGACAAGTGAATGACACTATGAGGACATAATTAGGCAAATTCAGAAGGTGCAACTTTCTCCAAGACAATCCAGTTTATTCAAAATATAAGAAGTGTTTAAAAAAAAAGGAAAGGAAAAGAGGTTCTGTTTTAGACTTAAAGAGACTTAAGAGACAGCTACCCAATGTAACAATGGTCCTTTGCTTTACGCACCGATTGAAGAAACCACTCGTAAAAAGACATTTTGTGGATGATCATGGATAATCATAGGTGTTAGATGCTATTTGAAAAATACACCTATTGCTCTTAAGTTTGAAAATGGTCTTGTTGTTATGTCATAAAATCATTCTTTTTGAAAAAAAGAAAGGATCCTTGAATAAACCCTTATTTTATTTCTTACTCAAGAGAATAAATTGATAAACTAAAATTGACTGATATGAGATTTGAGAAGCAGGTGGAACTATTTAAAATTAAGCTTCTCCTCTCCTTTCCTCAAGACCCCAGAGGAGCCCCACAGAGTACCCTGGGCCTTTATGGGAGCTAGCATTTTATCTGTGACCTCATTTTGTTTGAGAATCTTAAGTGCTTTACCTGCAGAGAGGAGCTTATCTCCATATAGGAGTAGAGAAAGTTAAAGAAAATGAGAGAAAGACCAGAAGGTGTTAGGATAAATGAGAAGAATGAGTGGCGAGGTGAGGGGGCAAAAGAATAAAATCAAGAAAAATAACATGGATGGGAGGAACGAGGGGCATGTGTAAGGGGGCAAAGGAATGAGAAACAGGGTCAAAATAAAAGTGAGGGCAAAGAATCTGAGAGGTCCAGAATATAAATTCCTAACACTTACTATTTGCCAAGTAAAGAAGCAAAATTTACCAAGGAGGGAGATAAATACGAACAAGGCCAAGGAAAAGATCATGGGCAAGGAAAAGGCTCTGTTTTAGGTGCTTTATTTAACACATCAATGCCATGGCATGTATATTATACTTATAGTCTGGAAACTGAGGCACGGGACATTAAACAACTCTCCCAAGGTCATACAGCTAATAAGTGGAAATCCAGGATTCAAACCCAGGCGGTTTTGCTCCAGAACTTCACTCCAAATTAATAAACTCTCTCTGCGAAGGATCTCGTGTGCATAATACTAGCCCATAACCAGAAAACAAAATGCATTGTGATTTAAATGATGCACATTTAAATTTGCTTTTCTAACCAGACTGCTCACTGTCCCCACCCTCATGAGTAGTCAGTCGCCTCTGCCCTTCCTCCCCACCAAGAACAAGGTAGGGCGTGGGTGTGCAGTGGGTCATCATGGGTAAACCAAGTTCATTGCCTTCATCTGTCGGACCGGAGCCATAGCGGGCACGTGGCTGGAACCGTGGAATGTTAGCGCTAAGATGGGCTCCGATGATATTTAATCAAACTTCCCTTTTTAACAGAAGGTAGAGTGACTTACTCAAGCTTGTACATCAAGTGAATGATACAAATTTGATGAAAGTCCATGCTTTCTCACTTGGAGTTCAAAGATCCCCACAAGACAGAATCAGTTGCCTCGCTGCACCCTAACCTTCACTGTTGAAGCAAAACCCCCTAAGATCCACCAATTCCACTTCCGTATATATATTTAAAAAATTGAACGTATGGTCTCAAAGAGATATTTGTACGCCCATGTTTATAGTGGCATTATTTACAATACCAAAAGGTGGAAGCAGTGCAAGTATCCACTGATGGATAAACAATGGATAAACAAGATGTGGCATCCCCTTACACTGAAATATCATCCTGTCTTTATAAGGAAGGAGATTCTGACATGTGCTACAACATGGATGACCCTTGAGGACACTCTGCTAAACAAAAGAAGTCAGTCACAAAAGGACAACTAGTATATGATCCCCTTATGTGAGGTAATTAGAGGAGTCCCATAGTCAAGTTCATAGAGGCAAGAGGTTAGAATGGCGGTTGCCAGGGACTTGGCGGGCTTTTGTTCAGTGGATAGAGTTTAAGTTTTGCAAGATGAGAAGAGTTTAGTGGATGGATGGTTGTGATGGTAGCAGAATACCACGAAAGTACTTACTGCCACTGAACTCTGCATTTAAAAGAAGTCAAGATGGTGATTTTGTGTTATATGTATTTTGCCACAATGAAAAAAAAAAAAAGCCAGCCTATGAGCAATAGCAACAAAAGATTAAGGCGCTTTTAAAAAAAATGACACATTTCAGGAATCAGACCAGAGTTAACCACAAGGATCCCAGCCTTTTCCTTATATTTTACCTTGTTGCATTCCACTGCTTTATAGAAACAAATGTTCTATGTTGAAAGAACTGTGGACAATATTCAGCATCTTCATATTACATCTGCCTTCAGTCAGCCCCAGCAGGAAAGGTGTAATGTTCCTATTTATTTATTTATTTATTTATACTTGTTGATTTTTTATTTTTATTTTCTAATTTTCAAAAATTTTTTTAAAAACTAAAAATTTTTTATTATGTTAGTCACCATACAGTACATCATTTTTTTTAAATTTTTTATTTGTTATGTTAATCACCATACATTACATCATTAGTTTTTGACATCATTAGTTTTTGATGTAGTGTTCCATGATTCATTGTCTGCGTATAACCCCCAGTGCTCCATGCAGTACGTGCCCTCCTTAATACCCATCAATGGGCCAACCCATTTCCCCACCCCCCCTCCAAAACTCTCAGTTTGTTTCTCTGAGTCCATAATCTCTCATGGTTCGTCTCCCCCTCTGATTCCCCCCCCTTCATTTTTCCCTTCCTTCTCCTAATGTCCTCCTTGCTATTCCTCATGTTCCACAAATAAGTGAAGCCATATGATAATTGACTTTCTCTGCTTGATTTATTTCA
>NC_138374.1:21499349-21524819 GCF_054177405.1 Leptonychotes weddellii | reverse complement strand
CAGTTAGAATGGTGATGTTCCCTTTTTAAAACATGTCTACAGGCTTCTGTAGGAATTGTTCTCTCTGACTGGAGGTCGTCCCTTTTTCTTCCGAAGCATGCATTAAAGGGACACACACACACAAACCCACAATACCACATTGCCTGTTTTCCCAACTCCTCTCTGTGCCTCCAAACCCTGCTCAGAACCTTCCAGATATTTTCTGGGAAGCAGAAACCTTCATGGTTACTTGCTCTAGATCAAGACCATCTCTGCCTGGCCCATGCCTCCATTAATAATGCTTTTACTTTTAACTTATGTATTGATGTTTGCATCAATAATTACACTGTGAGCTCTTACAGAGTAGGTACTATCTTTCATCTCTGTATCACTGACATTTGGAATGTGATACCTCATGGAATTAGTCTTAGCAAATTAACTGAGTGAATCAACAAAAGAAGAAAAATACTGAGGCCAAGCATTGCGTGTCTCTTCGGCGTCTGGCACTCACACCCTTTAAAAGGTTCTTGTCCCTTGAATCAACCCATCAGTGTCAGTTGGAATTATCTGTGACATGTAATAAACCCAACATCCTGCCCTGTGTGTGCACAGTGCTGCCTTCAAATATGTAAAAATGTCATGAAAGACAGCTTGCCCTTCTGGAAGAGGATGATTAAGTGCATAATTAAAAATTGATGCAATTTTCTTTGCTGCAACAGTATTTTACTGTTTCTCTTCCTACAGCATGTAAATGGAGAAGAACTTAGAGAATAGATCGGTTCCCAGTTGTTGGCACCCTCTGCCCTCCTTTCCTACCCTGGAGGGAAGAAAGACTTTGATTTCCTCCTCTCCATGTTTGCAAAGAACCATGCAGTTACTGGACTGCAGCATCTCAGCTCAAATACAGCCTTTATGCCATACACGTCATGGGGTAGGAGGGTTCTAGACGTGACTCGTGCTATTTGCAAGCCACATGGATGGTCAAGCTTCATAATGGGAAAGGTATTAAAAAGCACAGGTTTTCTATCCACGTCATCCTAATTTTTTGCCGCATATGTGTGTTCGTCATTTGAAACTGGTCAATCAAATGTTAGGAAACCCAATCATACGAAGATGTAGTAAAGGAAGAATTATCATCATAGACTTTGTTGTTGTTGAGCCATCCTCCTACTAGAGTCTTCTGAAGAAAAAAATAATATTTATTTTTCACTCTCAGAATGCTTTATAGACATGCAGCAGTGTGGGAAACAAGGAATGAGGCAAAAGAAATTATTATAAAGAAGAAAATAATATTGGAATCAATTAGAGAGGTTTGTCCTCAGCCATAGGATTCTGCCAATGAGTGGTTCATTTATTGTCATGGTTCATTTATTGTCATGGTGTTCCTCCTTCCCTCTCTCCCTTCTTCCCTCCCTCCCATCCTCCCTCTCTTCTTTCCTTTCCTTTCCTTTCCTTTCCTTTCCTTTCCTTTCCTTTCCTTTCCTTTCCTTTCCTTTCCTTTCCTTTCCTTTCCTCCCTCTTTCTCTGTGTGTGTTTTAGATATAGCTAAGTTATTGACTGTCGACTAGTTCATTGCATGCTCTTTGTTTAAGAAACTAAATGAAGTGCATAATACAGTAGAAAAATATAGAAGGTAGATCTGAAGAGGAACATCTAACTCCAAACCTTGTGACATTTTGTAGGACCCCAGGAAATGCAAATCATCCTTTTGAGCCTCACTTTTCTATTGACCATTTAACATCTGCCTTGCTCACCTCATGAGTTTGGGTGCAAGTTCTGGACTCAGGGAGCACAGACGCTGAGGGAGCCGTGACGGGGGGAAGGGGGTGCGTGACAGAGGCTGGGGCATCACTTGTAAGGTGGGCCTCAGGACATGCTTCCCAGGAAGGCCAGCAGGGGAATTGGGCTTCCCAAGTCACGTCAGGTTTAACAGAAAAAGAAGGAGCCATGAGAGGTAGGGGAGTTTATTGCAGGGGCTAGGAGAATCACCTCGAATACCATCCTTAGAATGCCATGGAAAATAGGCAGTCTATAAGCATATCTGAGAAAGAGTTAGTTTTTTTAAAAAAAAAAATTAAATGATACTGCATCTATTTGCATGTCAGCTTTTCTTCTGTTAAAAAGAAAAGAAGTCACCGTAGCTAAAATGAAAGGGTATCAGGCAGCCCTGTTATTAGTTCAATATATAAGGGGAAAGAATAAATGCAATTAAATTGTCAATAGAACTCTCTTTACATTTAGCCTTTCAATACGTCCCTTCCTGGGCTGCCTCTCTCCGCAGCATTGATTGGGCATTGTTAACCTTTATCTATCTCTTGTTTACTTTTCTCTATTAGGGCCGAACATCAATAGGAAGCTTTGAAAAAGGACAGAGGCAGCCAGCAAGGAGACATGGGGAAAAGGTCAGAAATCTCGGAGATGAGGTGTGCTATTCGCAGCCAGGCCTAGAGAAACATGCAGGGAGAGCCCGGTCAAGGCTCAGTGGCTGGCGTCCCTGGCGCCTGCCTTTGGGGAAGAAGGAACAGGTCTCGAGATCCTCAGGGCCTGGTCTGTGAGGGCAGCTATCAACAGCAAATGCCCAGCGTAAAGGGGAGAGGGAACGGGGTGGCTTCCCTGGGCAGGGATGGGCGTGAAGGCAGCCAGAAGGCTGGGTGGGGCGTCAGGACAGGGAGGAGGGACAATTCAGTGGGGCCTACCACTGCGGACCCCTTTCCCTCTGACCCCCTTCTCCCACCCCCTGCTCTGTTCCCCGAGGCTGGAGGATAAGTTTTCATTTCAGATGGGAGGAAACTGAGGCCATGGGAGTTTAAGGGACTTGTACAGGTCTCACGGTGCCAAAGCTCCACTTGGCTTCCTCAGTTTTGAAACCCTACATCTGCATAGGAGAAACACAGGGAAGTCCTTCCCTTTTGCAAAATCTGGCGTGTGCAATGCAGCCCCAGAAGCCATAACGATTTGGCAGAGTTGTTTCTCTTCTTTTGTGTATTACAAAGACAAAATGTATATTTGCAATACTAAATTATCATGCAATCTAGTAACAGTTATAATGTTGAATATGCCCCCTCCTTTCCCTCTTCCGGTGCCCTCTGGCTTCGGGCTCACTGTACTGTAGTCCTGTTAGAGCAAGCCGGCCCTGGCCGGTGGTGAGGAGCAGGTAACCCCCCCAGGTCCCAGTTCCCGAATACTAATACTGGTACACTCTAGGACTACTATTGATAGGCTACTACTGGGATTTTAGTGAACCTTGGATGCGGTCCGGGTCTGTCTCACTCGAGACCCCATATCCTAAATGATTGTGCCAAAGGGCCTCCAGGTAAGGACCGTGACACTTGCACTATTTTCTTGACAGGAGGCTGTGATCACCCGATGCAAAAATCAACATAAATCACGGTAGGAGATCAGAACTGCAATGGTGAAAGCCGACCGTCCTCCTCACCACTGAGAACAGAAAGGTGGGAATGGGCCTCAGGGCAACTGGAAGACTGTGGACAGACTGTGAATGAATTGGCAGCCAGGCCATTGCCTGGCAAGAAATACGAAGAAAGATCGTGACCGTTTTTCAAAGGCAGCTGGGAAGTTTCTTAGAAACTATGCAGTGCATCCCCTCCCCATATTTAAGATGGAGAATCCAAGGCCCAGAGCCATCCCCTGGAATGCCCGAGATCACCCGCTACATGCTGGCAGGGAAGGATGTGTTCTGATGAGACTGCTTGGGACTCATCCCTCTGTCCTACACTTGCTACAGAAAAGGGAGAGA
Organism: Leptonychotes weddellii; assembly: GCF_054177405.1. Taxonomy (NCBI): domain Eukaryota; kingdom Metazoa; phylum Chordata; class Mammalia; order Carnivora; family Phocidae; genus Leptonychotes; species Leptonychotes weddellii. Next base: position 21,521,083 of record NC_138374.1, on the reverse strand, counting down.
GGGTATTTTGTGTGAAATCATACCCCAAAACAAACAGCCAACAAAACAAAGAAAACGCAAAAACATAAAGAGCCCACCAGAGTGTGAGTTGGTATGACTGAGTTCTTGTGCTAGGTCCTCCAGAAAATTCTGTGTGACTAAACCACTGTGATCCTCATTTTCATTATCTATGTGATGGAATGATGACTCTACCCTGCTTGCCACATTGATTTGTTGTAACCAAATATACCTTTCAAAAAGGATTTTTACAAATGGTGTATACAATTTTTAAAGGCATGAACATGGGGCTGCTCTGTCTTTAATAAATGGGTGACTGTGGGCAAATCACTTTAGTGGCCACAAAAGTAAACCTCCCTTTCCCTTACTCAACATCCTTGGGAGCGGGAACGTCCCTTGGTTACGTGGATTTTGCCGAGATGTCTGCTGAATGGGACAGTGCCTTTGTGTCCTAAGCTTCATGTAGGGCTGGCTGCACATGACCAGACTCGTCTCTAGAGGGGCTAATTCTGGAGGGCAAAGTCAGCCTTTTTAGCTCTATACAGGTGCAGGAGATACCCATGTGCCACCCTTTCTAGGAAAGTCTAGATTGCAATGATCCCACCTCTGTGTCCCATAAGTCAGCTTCTAATTATCAGTCCCCATGGTCTGATTCTGGGTCTGGCTACACTCATGTTTGTAGTGACAGTGCTGCTGGGGGCTGGACCCATCAGAGGAGGACCAGCTATTTGGTTGCAGGACAAAACAGCCAGCAAGAGCTCTCCTTCCAGCCCTCACCTTATATTGAAAAAAAGAAATCCAAATACACTTCATAAGTGTATATTTCAAGTTGTTGGGCGTATACTACAGCTTGGTGACAGGCTTCTTTTTGACCAAGGAGGGAATAAAGCAGATTCATGGGTGTTCTCATTCATAACTAACATTACACTTAAATGTCTTAGGATAGCTGGGTGGGTGGTGGTTGTAACTGGTGGGTACTATAGAAAGATCCAGCTTGCAAATGCTGAATCCTGAAAAGCCACTTTATATACCCATCCTTTGGTTAAGGAACTGTCACTGATTAAAATGCAAATATCGCTAAATGGGAAAATATATTAAACTGTGTTGGTCATTAGCAATTTAGTGCTAGTGGGGCTGTGAGATTGCTTTTTTTTTTTTTTCTTACCTAGTCAGCCAGTTGCCACTAGCTTTCTATTAGGAATAAGACACATATTGAGTCTGATGACTACAAGAAAGAGAAAAAAAGAGACTAGAAATTGAGCCTTATCTAAGAAGCACTGTCAGGAGCGTACTAATAGAGTATCCTGAGGGCGATAGTAAGAGGAAGGATGTTACCGTTTTTATTCAGATTATATTAAGCACCCAAAACCTTACCGGCCCTTCCACCTGTCCACCTGTCCATCTGTCCAACTGTCCATCCATCCCCCCCATCCATACAATATGTATTTTTTTTTTTAAGATTTTATTTATTTGCGAGAGAGAGAATGAGAGAGAGGGTGAGAGGGAGGAGGGTCAGAGGGAGAAGCAGACTCCCTGCTGAGCAGGGAGCCCGATGCGGGACTCGATCCTGGGACTCCAGGATCATGACCTGAGCCGAAGGCAGTCGCTTAACCAACTGAGCCACCTAGGCACCCCGCAATATGTATTTTTGAATACTTGTTACTTTGTTGACCCCCGAGGGTCCAATCTAGAAAAAGCCAATTTCCCTGCTGATATAGACTGAATGGTTGTATCCCCCTGGATTCATATGTTGAAACCCTATTCCCCAAAGTGTTGGTATTTGGAAGCAGGGCCTTTGGGAGGCAATCACAGTTAGTTTAGGTCATGATGATGGAGCCCTCATAATGGGATTAGTACTTTTACAGGGAGATGAAGGGACCAGAGCGTTTCGTCTCTGCCATGTGAGGATACAATGACAAGATGCTCATCACAAACCAGGAGGTGGGCTCTCACCAGAATCAGAGCTACTGGTGCCATGATCTTAGATTTTTCAGCCTCCAGAACTGTGAGAGGTAAATATTGTTCAAGCCACCCAGTCTGTGGTATTTTTGTTATAGAAGCCCAGACTGACTAATATACCTGCCCTCAAGAGCTTAGTCTCATGGTCGTGCTCACAAGTATACAGACATACAGACAACTCTGGTCAAAATTGGAAAGCTACCACTGGGGTAGAGGGATCCATGAGGGTACAGGGGATGGATGCCTTGCCTTGAGCTGTGGGGATGTCAGAGAGAGTCATAATGTATTATTTCATTTAATCTTCACACTAGTTCTTCTTGGAAATTTTTAACCTGTTTTAGAGATGAAGAAACTGAGGCCCAGAGACTGTAGCATCCATAATTATAATAGCAAAAACAGAGAGCCACCACTCATTAATCACCATGACCAACACATATGTCAATGAAATGCCTAAAGTAACAGAGTCAATAAAGTAGAAAGTGTAGATTTCAATTAAATGTGGACCCGATTCTAAATGAATACATATTTGATCCCCTTGTTCTCTACTTTGACAAGGAGAGTGAAAGAGACCAGATGTGTTTGTGGCTGGTGGGGGCGCAAAGGGTGGGGAGGCTGAAGCAGAGAGTAGAGGAGTCTTTACCGTTCCTTAACCCTAACGACAGTCATAATAAAAACTATGTATTAAGAGTATAAAGAGGACTTATCATCAGGCAGCTTCTGCGTAGTGTCTTTTAGACAAAGAGCACAGCAAGACACATTTTCAAAATGTCACAGATTCCCCAACCACCCTTCTCTGGCAAGAGCTTTGCTATTTTCCTTCATTCGCAAAGCCAACGGCCTGATTGGGGCTGGTTCCCCTGCTCCATCTTGTCAGCTAACAAGGCCATGGGGACTGCCCTTTTAAAGTCCTTGAGACAAGGATCGAAAGGAGATATAATTTCTACCTTTACACAGAAGACCCTCATTCAAGAAAGGGTTCATGTGTTCACCTGCCCCATGACCACCCTGGGCTAGGCACAGGAGGCTCTATAGTAAAGTGGTTTTGCTGAGATTTTTCCCAGACTTCTCAGGAATGGAATTTCTCTCGAGGCTGTCAGGAAGAAGTCTCAGGAGGACAAAGAGCACAGAATTGCTCTAAGAGGATTTGTGAGTCTTAAGAGAAGAAAACCTCTGGGGGCTCAGAGGAGGCCCCATCTTTGTAAATAGCCCTGCACTGATTGCTATGGAGGAAGTGGGATCATTAAGTCAGTTCCTGCTGACAGAAGCTGTTGATTGCTATACTGGTCTTTACAGTGACTTACTGGCTGGTTCCAATTGTGCGCTTGCTCCCCAAAGCCAGCAGGTTGCCAAGGGTACAATTTCACAAATCACAGATAAGTAAACACAAGAGTTTCCTCCGGGAGGCTGACCAGGCAGAGTTCAAGCTTTCGTGCAGGTCACCAGAGGTGGTATAAATGGCTGCAGGTCTAGCGCTCTGCCCGCCCCCCATCATTACAGGCATAAAGGATGCTCTAGGCAGGAATATTGGAGAAGCTCAGGTCTCACCCCCACCCCACCCCCATCTGACTTCTGCTCCATCGTCCTGTATTGCTCAGCTTGGAAAAGATTGCCAAGATCAGGAAATGAGAACGTAAGACTTGCCTGGGCGCTCCTTGAGCCTGACAAACCCTCCCTGAATGTGGACCCATCTCATCATTGTTTTAAATCACGGGAGACTGGGCTGAGGACTGTGAAAGCAATTAAAGGTCAGGGTTGAGGCGTCTTCATGGAGTTACTGGAAGCAGCCTCTTGCTACTCCTGACTGGCTGACACACTTAGGCAAAATGTCACTCTCAGCCTGGCACTTCCATCAAAAGTAACATAACAGGCAACATGAAGTACAATACAGAAGCCTCCAGTAAGGGAGCAGCATACAAGGTCATGAGGCAAATAGCAGAAAATACATCACTCTCTTTGATTTTCCTGTAGCATTCTTCTCTCCTAACTCCCAAAGCGAGCATGCAATTAATAGAGAAGCAAAGATGGCTGTTGGGTGGAGGTCATGGAAGGGTAACAAGAAGCAACTAAGGGGGACATAATCCATTTGTGAAGTTGTTTAGAGGTATGGCTTTGTCTGCATGAGATGCGGCAAAGGATTCAGAGAGTGACCATTTGGGAAAAGAGAAAGGAATTGACCATTGGGAAGATAAATCATGAATGAAGTCCACCTGTCTCCCATTTCTCCTGATCTAACAAAAATATCTTGCTCGGGGGTTTAATACTGGATTCCGTCCTAATGCAGAACTGGAAAACAAGAAGCTTCAGGGGCTAAGTCAATGTTTGCAAAAATCATGAACGCAAACACAATCAGATTCATAATGCATTGAATATATATAGGTCTTTTATTTTGAGGAGCTATATAAAGTCACATAAGGTATCTCCTTAATCCTTACTTCTCTTTTGTGAGATGAGGTGATCAGTAGAAATGGGTCAAAAAACTGAAGATCAAGCCAGTGGAAGTGTGTGAGGATTCAATACTGTTCCTACCTCCATAGCTACAACTGGATATGCACCAGAGAAGTGACCATTGTGAGCTCCCCACCTTGCCCAACAGAGGAAAGTCCTATATTCATGTCTCTGAGGAAGTGCGTTTGTAGACAACTGTGTCCTGTCCTATCATATTTTCATCGAATTGTAGCAAGTGGAATAGAAATATTGCTTTATAAACCATAAAATTCTAGCATTTCATGACTAGGTTATTAAATATATGCAGTGTTTCTACAGTAACCAAGGAAAATATCATACGAGTGCCCTTGTGTATGGGAAAATGACAAATTCACATTTACCTTTTAAAGCTTGGGGCTTTCCTTCCACCATCTCCTAAAAGTATTTTTTTTTTTTTAAAAACAGTTTAAAGAATTTGAACTGGTATACCCTGAGAGTTAAGATAAAAGGAAATGTGATTATGTGACCTAAGGAAAAGAAAGAGCAAGAGAAACTTTATAATGTAGATCTTACGTGGAAAAAGATCTTACAGAATGAACGGTGATCAGCAATCCCTTATCCTCACTGAGCAAGGGAGAAGGGACAAGGGGAAAGATTTTTCAGCAGCTGTGTAAGGGATTAAATAGCAAAAAGCCTTGCCACTATGATTACTGATATTAAGATCACCCATCTCCATCCATTATGGCTGCCACCTCCTGGGGTCCAAACCATCATCATCTCTCTCCTGGATTGCATTAACCTGCTAAAGGACCACTAGGTTTGCACTCTTTTCTTTCTTCAATTTATTCTCTAAACAGAAGCTGGAGTTGTCTTTTGAGATTGAAATCTGATCATTTCATTTTTCTCTTATAAAACACTTCAAGCATTCTGTCGTGTTCGGTGCTGGAGCCAAAATGTTGAGTTTTAAATAGCCTGTGAAGTCTGACCTATGCCAACATCCTCTTCCTCCAAACCTGGCACTCTGCTTCACCCCTGTCCTCAGTGCTATAGCCACACTGGGATTCTTCTAGTTCCCTCAAGTATGTCACCTGCTTTCCTTTTTCAAGTTCTTTGTATGTCCTGTTCCTTCCTCATATCTACATTGCAGCTAACCCATGACTAGTCATCCTTCATATCCCAGATAGATTTGACATTCTATCTCAACTAGGATTTATGATACTTGTAATTATTTGTTCAATTAGATGGAAGCTCCTTGAGGACATATTTGCCTTATTTGCCCTGTGTTGTTTTATAATCTGGTTGGTGCCCTGTGTCCAGTAATTACTTATTGAATCAACAGATGATTCTAGTAGGTGCTCAATAAATATTTGTGGAATAGTGAACAGAATAGAGAATGAGGAGAGAAGCAGAGAATCACACACACACACACACACAGAAATCAGGTTGGTTGGATATCCTCTCACTATGTGGACTTGAAGTTGTTCCAGTCTGATTCTTAGTCATTTATTTCTATCCCAAATTCTGTGGGTGGGATTCAAATTAGACCAGTTAATGTACATGATTACTAATCAGCAAAAATATATGTATATATATAGTAAAGCTGGATTAACTTCATATTGACTGGTTTGAGTTTTATGATGATCTCAACATTTTTACCATTTGTAAAAAGACGGTTTCTGGAAGGTTTCATTAATTGGGCACTTTAATATACTGCTGGTGGAGTAGAGATTGGGGCCACCTTCTTGGAAAGTATGTTGGGGTATCAGTAGGCTTAAGGAAATGGACTTGAGAGTCCTATTTGAGGAAGATTTCTGAAGTAAATATTATAATTAGAAGTGCAGATGAAGACAAAGATTTACACATTATCATGTTCAATGCAACCATTTTTACAATGAGTGTAAATTTGAAGCTACTAAAATGTCAAACAAAAGTAGGTTGTTTGAGGAAATTTTGACACATCTACCCTGTGACTGTCAATAAAATGCTGTGTTTAAATGATTTCTAAAGATGAGGAAGCTTATGATACAAATAATGGGTGTAAAAAGAAGAAAGCAGCATTATACATCAGAAAGACCTTGACATTGCAAAGATTATACAATCATAGAAAATAATCAGAAGGAAACAGGCTGATGTATTTTTATCTGTATGTGGAGAGTTTCTGGGCGGTTTTGACTTCCTCCTTCTAGATTTTCTAGTCTCACTTGTCAACGTCACACCAGCCATGCCAACCTAAAAACAAAAAAACAAAAGGAAAAACACAAACACTTAAAATGTGGATTCTTTAAATAAATAAAAAACATAAAAATGATAACTTCAGGAAGCAAAGGAGGGGAAAAGTAGGACATTTAAATTTCTGCTTTAAAATCTTTGAGCATGTTTATTTACTGAGCAACATCTGTTGGAGCATGTTTACGTTCACTCTGCTGTGCATGCTGTCTACACTGATATTCCTCTCTAATGTTAGTTAACTACATCAGGCAGAGTCTATGTCTGATCCTTCCTGATATCCATGCTTGGCTATTGGCTCATTTCAATGGGGAGGTGCTTCTGTGTAAAATATCTGTAGCATTTACATTCTAACCTGAAATAATACCTTAACCCCAAATAATAAATCCTTCATGCTGGATTCCCAAGGAGGAGAGCAGGCCTTGCTTGGTGAGAAGGCACAGATTTATCAGAGAGAGGAGCCCTGTCTAGTGCTTCTTGAAGTCAACAGTTGCTCACGTGCCACATTTAATCACCATCAAAATCAATATGGGCACTTTCATGTCTGCTGTCTTCTCACAGTAGTGCATGGTAAGTGCTATTAATCCATTTCACAGCTGAGTTAAAAGAGTTATGTGACTTTATTATAGTCACAGGATAGAAAGGGATAGAATACAAGTTCCAACTAAGGTCTTTGAATTGCCAATCCTGCTCAGTTGTCAAGGTGACAGGCATCTACTCTGCCCACACTTAAACTATAGTTTTATCTTCAAGAATTAAAAATACAAGGGCATTTGCTCTGAGCCCATAGGCAGCTGTGGTCTCTGATTCACAATGCTAAAGACTAGTGTATTGATGATAACGAACACTCCCTGTGAGTCTGGCACAGTCAAAAAACCATGACACGTGTTAATTCATCTCATTCTAACACACAGTAAATGCTCAAAACGTGGGTATTGAGCAAGATATTAAAATATGTACTATTATTATGCTTCCTTTACGAGATGAACAAACTGAGGCAAAATTTAGATTAAGTAACTTTGTCGATGAAGTACAGGAAATAAGTGACGAATTTGTGCTTTATAGTCAAGCAGTCTGGTCCAAGAGTCACCCACTCATAAAATGTGGTGGCCAAAAGCCATTAAACAGAGGTTACCAGGTGCGCATATGTGAGTATCATTTGGAGAGCTTGTTACGACTATAGATTTTGGGGTCCTGCCACAGAGGTCCTGACTGAATGAATCTAGAGAGGAGTGTGGTCATCTGCATGTTAACAAGTGCCTTCAAGTTCTTGGGAAGCAGCCAGTCTGTAGGACTAATATTTAAACCCAAGAATGCTGGCTTGGGACTTAGACACATGTGGGAGCCCTGGCCACTGACTATGTGATGGGACAAACTGCATAAACTTTCTAACTTCACATCTCTCATCTCTTATAGAAGTATGAGGATTTGATGAAAAAAAAAATTGCTTAGTACAATGCCTTGGAGGCATTGTAGGAGTTACTCCATAAGTGAATTATCATAAAAGCGACTGTCATTGTTGTTTATTAAAATTATTTTATTGCTGGGGCGCCTGGGTGGCTCAGTCAGTTAAGCGGCTGCCTTCGGCTCAGGTCATGATCCCAGGGTCCTGGGATCGAGCCCTGCGTCAGGCTCCCTGCTCAGTGGAGAGTCTGCTTCTCCCTCTCTCTCTGCCTACTTGTGCTCTCTCTCTATCTCTCTGTCAAATACATAAATAAAATCTTTAAAAAAAATTATTTTATTGCTAACCGATATAAATAATCAATGATTAGTCAATGCAAATTAATATGATTAGCCACAAAATATTGTTAATTTATTATATTAACTTATCATTATTGTCACTATGACTATTGCTATTTTTTAAAACATTAAAAAACCAGCTGTTGTCTCCGAGTCATCTGTGGAACAGGATTCCTATAACAATGACCCGAGCAGCTTGGCTCCCAGAAAACTCGGGCTGCAACAAAGGTGACAGAGGAGGCTACGGCTTGTTTACCCACAGCCCATGGAGCAGGCAGCCACCACAGCCTCAGCATTATCAATATGGATTTTGAAATCACCCACAGCTAATAGCACAAATTAATAGCCTCGGGGTGACTCCAGAGTAATTGAGAAAGAAAATCTATAACTTCACTAAAGATGCCCTGGCTGTTCAGGAAGAGAGGTCTACATTAATTAACATCTGTGAACACTGTCAAAACTGGTGCATTCAGGAAAGAGAGAGAGGAAGTTGAACTGAACCAAACACAAGAATCCCACCAGGCTGTCCAGGTTAGGAAGCAGAGGGAGCCACCCTTGGAGAGCTTGGGCTGGAGGCCACCCTGCTGCCAAGGGGCCCTGCCCCGAGGGGGTCAGAGGCATTCTCCTACCAGACCTGCATCCCACTGCTCACAGCGGCCCCTAGGGCAAAGCCTGGCCTTTTGGCATCAGCTACAAACTGTAGGAACATTTAGGTTTGGGTTGTGCATAAAACTCTATGGTCCTTTTCTTCTGCCACAAAATCATTCAGTTCCGATGTCCTCCTTTCTTGAGGTCCCTGCTGGATACTTGGCCAGGCGGGAGACTGAATGAGAAGATTCTGCCAGTAAAGAGGGCTAAAGATGTTAAAACAATGATCACTATCCTTTTGCAGCTTCTCTCGGATGCTTTGCCCTTAGGGGACTGGCGCCTAGGAATACGTCCAATCTCAGGAAAGAAAAGAACACACACTTAGGATAAACTGTGGTGTTCAGAGCCTACAGTCATCAAGGCCATTGTACTAAAGGAGTGTGGTGTCTTGGATCTGAGTCCCATTTTGTCATTTGCTACTTGAATTAATTTAGGTAAGCCCCTTGACCTTCCTGCATTTCCCATTTGTGAAATGAGATGAATACTACCTACCTTGCAGAGATAATTATACGATTTCTTAAACTAATGCATAGATCACATACATTATACATATAATATCCTAAATGTATATAATATATACAGCATGGTATTCACATTTTAATTATGTTTTTTTTTTCTGAGTACATTTCTCCCTGTGTGATTTTATTCAGTGGTACAACTTTAAATACCATCAATATGCTAAAAACTACAAATTTTTATTTCTAGCCAAGATGTTCCCTCCCAAACCACAGATTATATATAAACTTGTCTACTCAACATCTCCTTTTTGATATCTAATAGGCACCTCAAGCTTAACACATCCGACACTGAACTCTCACAGTCCATTCCTGTCACCACTGACGGCTCACGCCAAAATCCGGCAATCACCTTTTTCCTCCTACTCCTCACAGCCATAGCAAATCCTGTTGGCTCTGCCTTCAGATAGATCCCGAACCTACCTCCTTTTCAACTCTTCCATCACCACCCCTGTGGACCGTCATTTCTCATTTGGGTCATCACCTCATTTCTAAACTGGATCCCCCACCTTCTGCCTTCACCCCTCCCAACCTAGGTCAGTGTCTCCCCAGCACGGTGGCCAGGGTGAGTCTGTTCAGATCACTCGACCATTGTGTTCAAAACCTTCAGGTGGTTTCCCATCTTGAAGTTAAAGGCAAAGTCCTTGCTTTGGCCTACAAAGCTTTACGTGATGTCCCTGCCCCATAACCATCACCTGTCTGGCCTCATTCTTCCCCTGCACCTGTTCATTCTGCTCCAGCCACACTGGCCTCCTTACACTTCCTTGCACATGATAAGCAAGCTTTTGCCTCAGGGGTTTTGCCCTTTGCTGGAATGCTTTCTGGAGCTTTCTTCCCTTGGCTAAGTAGGTAGCTTGGTCCTTTACTGCTTTCAGGTTTTTGCCCAAATAGAACAGAAAGATAAGCTTTCCCTGATCCCCTATGAAAATAGTGCTTTGCTTGCTGCCCTGCATTCCTTTTTGTGTTTATCTGCTTACTTTTCTCCATGATATTGATCACCAATAGACATATTATATATTTAAGTATCATGTCACTTCCTAACTAGAATATCAGATCCAGGAGAGCATTACATTTTCTGCTCTGTTTCCTGCTATAATCCTCAACACCCGGAACACGGTGTGATACCTAGTAGAACGGCAATGCATAAACATACATATTTTTAAAAATCACTGAATGAATGAATGATTATGACAAGTTGAGTTGGTGTATTCATGGGGCCTTTTTGGAACTTATTACAGGTCCATAAGCCCTGATCTATATCCTTTGTATTTGTTTTGTATGTTTACTTGTTTTGTGTTTATTCTTGCTTGTCTACATGAAGGTGGGGTCGATACGAGGGCATAGAGGTTAGAAGCTCCTCGTCAGTGTACTCACCTCAACATGGCCCTTGAAAGGAAAGCTACATCACACTCATCCAGCAATTTCTGGGCCAGGGCATTGCCTCGAGAGTCCTGGAGAGCCCAGCTGTCCCACTCATCAGGGGACTTGCTCTGGACCCAGAGGACTCTGGGAAGTACCACTCACTGGCCGGTTTACAGATGCCCTCCTTCCTCCCAAGGTGAACTAATGAAGAGGGGCTCCACCTTGCACTCCTACATGCTGTGGACACAGACAAAGTGGGTTCTTAACTCCTGTTAGCAGAAATTCTCTCAGATAAAGCTGAGGTCAATGGCTATGCAGGGCTTCCGATGTTATCATTTATAAAGCAAAGAGTTTTGCATTAAGAAACAGACAGGGTTCTGGTATTGATTGTCCAATTATTACCTTCTAAGAACTTTAGGAAAATTTCTAGGCTCTCTGGCTTTGCTCTTCCCAGCTGGGTAAAAGGGCAGGCTGGGCTGATTGGGAACTGGTGCCCAAGCTGGTAATGAGCTGTGGCCTGGAATTTACCTTGATTTGTATTAAATCTTATTTCTGCAAATGAAGCCATGTTGTCTCGGCCAAGTTACTTAACTCTCTAGGACTTGACCCTTATTCTGTCAAATGGAGGTAACAACAGATTTTAAGGTTAGTTATAGAGTATATTGAGATAGTGCATGTGATGAGCTTAGATTTGGGTCTGCCATATAAAAAGTGTTCATATGTTTGTTATTAATGTGATCATTCCCATCAAAAGGATCCTCCAGGTCCTTGACACGTGAATCAGCTTCCAGATTTTCTTATGAGACATAATTTAGATTTAGAACTCCATCTATCTATCTAGAATCTATCCTATCTGTCTATAGGTCAGAATTTCATAAACAGGCATTAGACAGAGTTCTAAATCTAAACTATGTCTGCTACCTGAATCAGGGTAAGTGAGAAGATTGTTCTTGACAGGTCACCCATCAAACACACAAGGGTGCTGCCAGCCCCAGGCAGTGAGCAGGGGCTGAGCTCCATCCTACATGCTGGAGGAGGGGCGGCCCTGGCCCGGGACAATGGATGATGGTGGGATGAAGGTCTTTTCAGACCAGCACCATTGGGTCACTGCCCAGGGCGGTGAGAATGTCAGTGGTCATGGGGCCAGGATAGAGTAGGGGAGGTCTGGTGGGGCCCAGGGTGCTGGGAGCAGGCAGCTGAGGCAGAGAGGCTGGGGTGGCAAGACCATTTGTGAGCTGAGGCTCCCAGGCCCCGTGCATGCTCCACTGTCCTACTGAATTCTGCTTACAAAATATAGTTAATCAAATTACTAGGAATTTCAAGACAGACACCACAGAGCCTTGAGCCCCCAGTGCAGAGCCCTTCTGAGTGTCAGGCACTTTTTGACTGAGCTGAGTGTGGAGACTTTGCCCATGAAACCAGCCCTGAATCCCTGCCCCATGGAGTGGAGGCAAAGGTTAAGAGAGTTAACTATACACAGACTGCACTGCTTGTCACATAGCAGGCTCTCGATGCCAATGAGGTTATCTTCAAATTGTCCCAAACCTGCTCTTCTACAAGTGCCCTGTTCTCAAAAGAGGGCACCTTTTTAAATTGCAAATTCATCATGTTATTCATTCGGCTTAAAATGTTTAAGTTGCTTCTCTTTGTTCTGAAAATAAAATTCAAACTTCATGTGGTGTGTGAGTTCCTGGCACAATCTTCCTAAGACTCACTTGACCCCCTCACCCCATGGTCCTGTTCTCCTCCATCACTGTCCTCCAAGTTCACTGCTCTTTGCTTTCATCAGGCTTCCTCCCACCTTAGGTCCTTGGCCATGTGTAGGGAAGGGAGGAGTTCCAGGCAGAGGGAACAGTCTGTGCGAAGCCTTACTGATTTGTAGGCTTGAAAATTCACTTCCTCAGGGGGGTTTTCTTTGAGTTTTTCGACCAGCCAAAACAACCCCCATCCTGTGATGTGCTTTTATAATATCCTGTGTTTGTTTGTTTTCAGCTTCCTAAACAAATTAATTTTCTTCAAAAATGACCCAGCAAGGGCTCAGGCTTAAACAAAAACCCACACCAAAACAGAAAATGAAACGTTCTTTCCTTGGCCAGAACTAAACAGGGGAAAGCAAAAATGCAGTCCCCTACTACCACAAATTATGCAGTGAAGTTTCCCACATTTGGGGAAATCACAGGTCAGCACATTTGGAGTCTAGTGGATAAGACTCACCCTGAAAAACCACCTTTGTGATCATGGTATCTCCCTTGCCAGGTAACTATATCCTGTGTTGGTTTTTTGTTTATTTTTTTGATAGAACTTCTAAAAATTCTAAATATAATCAGCTATTTAAAGTATTGATTTAATGTGTCTCTTTTCTTTCTTTAAACATCATGCAGGCAGGCCCCATTTCTCTCTTGTGTAATTATAGCTACATTCTGATGCCTAGTTGAGTGCCAGACACATGGTAGATACTCAGTGACTATTTATTGAAATTACTTCTATCCAGGGCCTAACCAGGATGGATAAGCTGATGCCCAATCACTTGAGATAGGCAAATCCTGGTTAGGTGCTAGGATGAGACTAATTTCAAGTTTCATTCAATTCTTTCCTCCTGGACCTCCTGATCTCACCTCTTTGGGTTTGAAAACCTTTTCTTCAGCGTTTCCCAGTATCCTTACCCCTGTTTCCAGTATTATCACTCCTCAGCAGAAGGAGTCACTTGTCTAGTCATTGAACCTTCTCATTTATTCAGGTGGCAGTATCTTTACATAAACATTTTCTAGAATTTTCCTATAAACTGTCTGCTATTATGTAAAGGTGGAAGTTGGAGCACCTGGATGGCTCAGTTAAGCATCTGATTTTTGATTTCAGCTCAGGTCATGATCTTAGGGTTGTAAGATCGAGCCCCATGTCGGGCCTCATGCTGGGTGTGGAGCCTACTTGGGATTCTCTCTCTCCCTTCCCCTCTGCTTGGGCTCTCTCTCTCTTTCAATCAATCAATCAATCAATCAATAAAATAAAATAAAATAAAATAAAATATAAATAAAGGTGGAAGGAAAGAGTCCAGTGACGCAGCTTGCAAAATAAGCTTTGCAGAAGAAAATGTTGGTCTTTTATTTATTTTTTTTTTAAATTTTATTTATTTATTTGAGAGAGAAAGAATGAGAGACAGAGAGCATGAGAGGGAAGAGGATCAGAGGGAGAAGCAGACTCTCCGCTGAGCAGGGAGCCTGATGCGGGACTCGATCCTGGGACTCCAGGATCATGACCTGAGCTGAAGGCAGTCGCTTAACCAACTGAGCCACCCAGGCACCCGAAAATGTTGGTCTTTTAAATAAAAAATAAATAAACTGGTGTATTTAAGAAACCTTGCCACATAAGCAGTGCTGAGCTTCCCGTGAGTTTCAGCTCTCTGTACCACACTGTTTAGTAATCCCAAGACGGTTGTGGAAAGCAGAGCCCAGTGTACATAGCCACTGATTTCAGGAGCATTTTGAGATGGCATAATATATTTGTCATTGTCTACAGCCTAATAAGATTGTGCTTCCTGTTCACCTTCCATTTTATCATTGTCCGTAATAAAGAGATGCATTAATTTAATCCATAAATACAGATATGATGGTTTTATCCTGTGGCTATGAATGGTGCTTTAAAATAAAGAATCAAAATGACAAACCAGTGTAGTAATTCACCATAATTACAGCAATGAAATATTACTTTGATTTAGTCATGGCAGTAATACACAGCTTAGGAATTTCTGCAAAATCCGCTAAGTAGAAGAGAACAAAGGGAGGAGGAAACAAGATGTGAGGTCGTGCAAGGTTTCTAGCCACTAATCCAGACAGTTGGGAAAATAAATGCAAGCTGGAGGACTCAGGGAAAGATCTGCCCTGGGAGGAGATGCCCTTGTTTTCTCTGGAAAGCCCGCCAAGTTTAGCAGACTTGCCACAGTTTAATTAAAGTCTGCAGCTGGTGTGAAAGCAAAGGAGGAAAAGAAATTAGGGCAGCAGAAAAACTAATGAAAGTCTAGAATCTCATTTTAAACTTTTCTCTCTGTTATGAAAGAAATACGACTTGTCACATGTGCCCCTATTCACGGTACAAAGCCTTTGGGGAAGGAACGTTCTGGACTATGAAGAGAACAGACCTATAGTCAGGTCTCTTTGGACTTGACTGCCACTGCCTTTTTCAGTGAAAACTCATCAAAATCTTTGTTCGTTTTTTGAAAACCAGATGGGTAAAAGAGGGCAGCACAAATTGAATATCTTCAGGTTTAACTACAGGAAAGTCCATTGAAACTTTGCACCAACCTTGGCAATCTGAGTGGGATTCACATTCAGCCTGTATGGCTGTATTCATCAGGGTCTCCAAAGAAACTAAACCAAGAAGATAGTCCCTATTGTGGGGACTGGCAAGTCCAAAATCCATGGAGTAAGCCAAGCAGACTGGAAACTCAGGCAGGGTTTCTATGTTGCAGTCTTGAGCCTGAATTCCTTTGCCATCAGGAAAACTCAGTCTTTCCTGTTAGGGCCTTGAACTGATTGGGTGAGGCCCACCCACATTATGGAGGGTAATCTGCTTTATGGAAAGTCTACTGATTTAGATGTTAAGTACATCTAAAAAAATACCTAGACAGCAACATCTAGTCTGACGTTTGATGAAGCAAATGGGCACCATGGCCTTGCCAAGGTGATGCATGAAATTAACTGTCAAACCACCTAATATTAAAAATAATATAGAAGTTAATATTTATATAACACTTTCTTTTTGTCAGGTACAACAAACTCATTTAATTCTCACAACAGCCATATGATACAGATAATGTTATTATCCTCAATTTATGGATGAGAAAACTGAGATATAGGAAATGTAAATAACTTTCCAGGTTCACAGAGAGACAGAACTAGGATTTGAACCCATGTAGTCTAACTCCAGAATTTGGCTTCTTAAGTACCAAAATATGATGAATCTGGGCAAGTTAATTAATTTCCCTGAGCTTTTATTTTTTTATGGGAAAACATACATAATAGCAAATAATGTGTGCTTTGAGGAAACAATTAAATCAGAATATACATATAAAGATCCTAGTATTCTACCTAATAGATAGTAGTGCTCAATAAAATTTAGCTTTCTTCCCCTGACCTTAAAATTGCTTAATTTTTAATATATTTTTTTAAAGATTTATTTATTTACTTGAGAAGTGGGGAGGACCAGAGGGAGAGAGAGTCTTAAGCAGACTCTGAGCTGAGTGCAGAGCCTGACTCTGGGCTTGATCTCACAACCCTGAGATCACAACCTGAGCAGAAACCATGAGTCACGTGCTTATCCAACTGCAACACCCAGGCACCACAAAATTGCTTAATTTTTTATCATATTGTCTGTTTAGAGATCCTTTCACTCTAGAAAGCCTCACTAAAGCATTGAGATCTTAGCATTATTAAACAGGATTATTTTTATAATTATCAGCTTGACAATAATTTCACCTGATAATCTCTAAACTTCGTGTAGGCTAGAATCTGTGTTATTCCCTGCTGCTCTTCAGCACTAAACACAATCCTTGGTATACAGTAAGGTCTTCAGTGCATGAAATAAATCAGTAAATAGATTAAGAAATTATTGCCTTTCATTGTCCACTGACAGGTGAGAAACTGAAACAGAATGATGAAATGATTTGCTCAGGTGTATGCAATTTATAGATGATGTATCCAGGTCTCCAGAATTCTATTGTTTTGTTTATTTGTTTCCTTCCAGAAAAGCAATGTTAGATGTAAGCAGAGACATATGCAGTCTTAATGTTCATCACCTCCCTGCCCAGTTGGAGTTGGAGAAGGTTTAAATAAAATTCAGGTGTTGAGTGATATTGACCTCCATGCCTGGGTGCCTTAGATGGGTCCTGAGCAGAATCTGAGAGTTGTTGACCCCAAGAGCCTTCATTTGGAGTGGACTTCTTCTGATCAGACAGATGAATAGCTTTGGAGCTCAGTAATTAAAGGGTCAGTGATTCATGCAAAGCAATTCCACATTTAGACATACATTACTTGCACTTCGAAAAGAAAAGGAAAAAACCCCACACCTTTATCCAACTTTCTCTTCTCCTGCCCTCTCCCTTTTCTGGAAACTGATGAGCAGTACCTCTATAATTTAAATCTAATGACAATTATATGTGCACAGTCATTACCTACTTTTACTGAATTGTCTTCTGTTTTATGGACTAACTGAAGGAATGACACATCGCTACAGAAATGTGTGTGCTCATTCCATCTAGCCCTGCCTCCTCCTGGCTGAGATGTGCTGTCTTTGCTGTAGGAGACTGATCTTGGACTTGAAGACACAACATGTGGGACCTGGCTTGGCCACTCACATGCCAAGTAAGCTCAAATGAATGCCTGAACCTCTCTGCCTTACTTTCCTCACAAATAAAATGTGGGTGATAATTTCTACCTTTACTCTATAGAGAAGTGAGATTTCAATGGGGTGATTTATGTAAGAGCTGTTTGAACATGAAAATAAATAAAATATATAAATAAAAAAACAGGAAAATGTACAAACTATTATTATTATTACTATGGAATTTTTTGAAAGAAAAATACATTCTACTTGGTATTGAGTTTCCTCCACACTACAAATTCAAAGTCTAGATTTCAAATACAAGTAAATAGATAAAAAACTCACAGTCCTCTAGGCATTATCATCTTCTGGTCATTCGGAACTCTCTCTAAAAACCAAAGTTCGGTCAGTCACGTTTTATCTCCTGATCTCCTATAGATCCTTGGTTCCCATTATTTGTACCTTCCTTCTCATTTCCACAGCCAACACCTCAATTTAAAACTTCATTGTTTTCTAAGAGGTCTTTCTGCTTCCTGTCTCTCCTAGACTGACTTTCATAATGGTTTTCCACTGACTAGAGAAGATTCCAAATCCCTTCGATCTCTACAACTTGGAACTATCGAGACATTACTGTTTTATATTTCCATTTCCATAAAGAAGCCCTCTGCTCTGAAAATGTGATTGTCTTACTATTTCCTCAAAGCTCCAATGTGGTTTAATAGAGTACTTCACAAATTCCTTCCTTTCACACCCTATAAACCATCACACTGGAGTTTTATTCATTTTTTTCTTTTTTATTGTTATGTTAATCACCATATATTACATCATTAGTTTTTGATGTAGTGTTCCATGATTCATTGTTTGCATATAACACACAGTGCTCAATGCAGAATGTGCCCTCTTTAATACCCATCACCAGGCTAACCCATCCTCCCACTCCCCTCCCTTATTCATTTTATGGAAACTCCACAGTCATTTCTCTCCCTTTCCTGAAAACTTCTGAGACCACATTGTACTTAGACCAATATCCTTGAGATTGGGGGTATAGCTCAATGGTAGAGCATTTGACTGCAATATCCTTGAGATTGATTTTTAAGGTCCTTCAAAATGAACTTAGCTTATGCACTCCACCCCTATATTTCTTCCCCAAACAGGCTATTCATATCAAACTTGAATACCCCCTTGCTTCCTGATACTGCTCCCCGGTCATTCTTTTCCTGGCTCAATTTCTCTTTCTGCCCCTTCTCTGTTTATCTAAATCCCAGCAGTCTTTATGAAAACAGCTCATGTAAAATCTCTCCACAAAGTTTTCTTTGTTGCTGCATATTTTCCTTCACTGACCTCCAAGAATAGGAGGAGGTAGTATG
Source organism: Leptonychotes weddellii (assembly GCF_054177405.1). Lineage (NCBI taxonomy): Eukaryota > Metazoa > Chordata > Mammalia > Carnivora > Phocidae > Leptonychotes > Leptonychotes weddellii. The sequence goes on along the minus strand of NC_138374.1, from coordinate 21,502,533 downwards.
GTGTAGGAGAGACAATAAGGCATTCTAGAAATAGAATTTCGGGGCACCTGGGTGGCTCAGATGGTTGGGTGTCTGCCTTCAGCTCAGGTCATGACCCCAGGGTCCTGGGATCGAGCCCCACATCGGGCTCCCTGCTCAGCAGGAGGCCTGCTTCTCCCTCTCCCACTCTCCCTGCTTGTGTTCCCTCTCTCGCTGTGTATCTCTCTGTCAAATGAATAAATAAAGTCTTTAAAAAAAAAAAAAGAAATAGAATTTCATTTGGAGTCACACAGACCTGGGTTTACAATCCCAGTTTGGCATTTAATATCTGTAAGTCCTTGGAAAAATCACATAACTCCTTGAGCTTCCTTTACCTTATCTGTAAAATAGGAATATTAATTATAACTTTACATAGATTGTAGTGATTGAATGAGGCAATTTATATAAAACATCTGCCACAAAATAGTCCTTCAATAAGTGGTAGCTACCATCATTATGAGTACTGCCTCTATGCTCATTTGGCATCTACCCTATGCCACCTTGTGTTATTACTGAACTACTTTATGGGTTTATATCTGTCTCCTATAAAAGTGGTTTTCATGGATGTGCTGTGTATCACACTTACTTTGAATGTCTCAGAGTGGTAAGCACAATGATGGTGTCTTGCCATTTATTAAAAATCTAAGAAGCTCATCCCTTGAAAAATTCATTTCAGTAGAATGCCTTGTTACTTTAAGTATATACAGTTAACTGTATATTACCAATACTAATAAAGTGTTACTAAGTAGAAATCCTTCTGGATTCATTTGGCATGTTCTTGGAGGATCACTTTACAGTTCTATCCTGTTGCTTTGGTGCCATTATTTGAAACTTAGGAAGAGACTCAGACCGTCTCTTGAGGTGATAACAGATTATTGGGTCTCCTCACCTCAACCACACTGAAACAGAATATTTCATAATTTATTTTATACATATAGTGACCACATTGGGTGACTTATAATCCCTCTGAAGGATGAGAGTCTTTGACATAGGGTAAGCTGAGCAGCTTGGAGCCACATGTTTTTACCTCTCTAAACCTCAATTTATTTTTTAAATACAAATTATCATAGTTCTACAAAGAACTTGTAAAAAAAAAACCCCAAAACACCTCTTAGTTCATCGTTTGGTACGTAGTAGTTACTTAATAGCCATAGCCATAATTATCCTTGTCAGATCAATAGCTGTAGGCATTATTATCCTTGTTAGATTATTAGAAATGCAGAGTCTCAGGCTCTACGACTTAACAACTGAATCCAAATCTTCCTTTTGACAAAGATGCCAGGATTATTGGAAGGCACAGTAAAGTTTGGGAAGTACTGGTCCAGGTCATATTCTGAATCCATAGGTCTAGGAAGGAGCCAAGGACACTGCATTTCTGACAAGCTTGCAGATATTACCTGTGCTGTCAACCCACAGTCAGCACCACAAGTAGCCAGTTTGGATGACTGGCCCCAAACCTGGCTACACATTGGAATCAATGTGGCAAGGGGTTTCAGAAAATATGGATGACTAGTTTCCAATCTCAGATATTTCACTGGAATGGGCTGCAGCCTCAGCATCAGAACTTCTAAAATTAAATAGCTTATTCTAATACATGGAGAAGTTTGAGAACCACCACTGTGGATTAATTTGGCTGTTTTTTTTTTCGTACATAAATCAAAAGTAACATTTCAATCAAGACATTACATCAATCATGATTTAAAAAATCATCATTGAGATTTTACTAGAGCTATTCTGACAGATAAAAATGTAAACACATACACACACATATACATATATATATATACACACACACACACACACACACAAACAGACCTACAGATCAATTTAAACCCTTTTACCTCCTGACATGGTGTTGCATAACAATAACAAAACAAAGTTGAAAGCCTGTGAAATGTAGAGTTCCAAGATAGAGTGAAGGCAAAGACTGAAGCTAAAATAGTTTGAAGGAAGCTCTACTGAGCTCTTGAAACATTAGGGAATCTGTCCACCATGACTTTGCATTGCCAGATTTTCACTTGTCAATACATCAGAATTAAGGTTGAGCCAGATAAACTGTTAGCAATGTCAAATGTGATTGTTGCAATATGTTCGAAATCGTGGTTGCCAGGGGTGGATCTTGCTGACTTTCGCATCTTCCTCCCCAAATCTCAAAAGAGTGATAGATGGATGCATTCTTTTCAAAGCGTAAATAAGAAATATATTTACAAACAAGTGATACTTTGGTGGGTGGGCTTGTGTGAAAATATTCCACCTACTGGTAAGACCTGTGAAAAATCTCATTGGGAATTTCATCATTAAAAATGATTCTAGGGGGCGCCTGGGTGGCTCAGTTGGTTAAGCGACTGCCTTCGGCTCAGGTCATGATCCTGGAGTCCCTGGATCGAGTCCCGCATCGGGCTCCCTGCTCGGCAGGGAGCCTGCTTCTCCCTCTGACCCTCCCCCCTCTCATGTGCTCTCTGTCTCTCTCATTCTCTCTGTCTCAAATAAATAAACAAAATCTTTAAAAAAAAAATGATTCTAGGATGTCATCAGGGTGGGAGATTTTTCCAGGCTTAGGTAAAAGCACTGTTTTTTCAATATAAACTATTAAGTGATACGTCATTGCTCTAAAAAACTCAGTGGTTGATGATATGCTAGATATGCCCTTCATGTGAAAGAAATTCTGAACTTAAAATCACTCTCAAGATTATGTTTATTCACACTAACTAAAAATATACCAGAAGGAAACTTTGAATACGTCTAGTACGTTTTCACTTTGTAAAAATGGAATTGACAACTCTGCAGGGAAAAAAAATACAAAATAAGTTGTAGCCCATTCATTCAAAAACATGTTTGAAAGCCTACGATGTGCTAGACATTTTTTTTTATTCTTATGTTAATCCCCTACATTACATCATTAGTTTTAGATGTAGCGTTCCATGATTCATTGTGCATAACACCCAGTGCTCCATGCAGAATGTGCCCTCCTCAATACCCACCACCAGGCTAACCCATCCTCCCACCCCCCTCCCCTCTAGAACCCTCAGTTTGTTTTTCAGAGTCCATCGTCTCTCATGGTTCATCTACCCCTCCGATTTCCCCCGCTTCATTCTTCCCCTCCTGCTACCTTCTTCTTCTTCTTCTTTTTTTTTTTCTTAACATATATTGCATTATTTGTTTCAGA
>NC_138374.1:21483364-21498849 GCF_054177405.1 Leptonychotes weddellii | reverse complement strand
CGAATATCGCCTCGGATTCACTTCTCCGCACGTCCTACCTTCCAGAAAGTGGTCGCTTTTCTGATGAGAGAGTTGTTGCTATTCTTTTCTTCGATCTCCTGTTGAGTTTGTAGGTGTTCAGAATGGTTTGATCCCTATCCAGCTGAATTCCTGAGAGGAGACGAAATCCAGGTCTCCTACTCCTCCGCCATCTTGCTCCACCCCCCTGTGCTAGACATTTTTAAAAGACCTTAAAATAATGCTCTCTTCGGGGTGCCTGGGTGGCTCAGTTGTTAAGCATCTGCCTTTGGCTCAGGTCATGATCCCAGGGTCATGGGATCGAGCCACGCTTTGGGCTCCCTGTTTGGCAGGAAGCCTGCTTCTCCCTCTCCCGCTCCCCCTGCTTGTGTTCCCTCTCTTGCTGTGTCTCTCTGTCAAATAAATGAATAAAATCTTGAAAACAAAAACAAAAACAAAAAACCCAAGAAAAAAAATAATGCTCTCTTCTACAATTTAAATTCCTTCATGCAAAATAATTTCATTGGGGGAAAAGGGTGACGTAAGTAATGAGCAGTTTGTTGAGAACTGAAATGGGTCAAGCACTATGTTTGGCCCTTTATGTATAACCTTGTCTCTTCAGTGTTCATGGCAACTGGAACAGGAATTATCTGAGATTTTGGCGTCTGAGACCCAGGGAGATTATGTAACTAGAGAAGCAGTAAGCAGTGGGGCCAACATTTGAAATCTGATCATCTGAATCCAAAACCCACTTGTTAGTCATGGGGGAGGAAGCAAGTGTACCTGAACTGTGTTGGGCATGTCATGGGAGCTGAAGAATTCATCCAAGGCACACTATGCCTATTTTAAGAAAAAAGTGATTCTTGTTCACATGGAGAATGTCTCTATTCAGTCTGGGAAGCTTCAGTGGACAAAAGAACTCCATCATATCAATGCCTGCAGCCAAAGCTCCTCCTGAACACACTGGTAGTTGAATGAGTCTTGTTTATTACTCATTGTAACAAGGGAGAGCATGCACCGGGGGAACTGGGAAGTCTCAGTAAAATGGTGCTGCAAAGAATCTATTAAAGGATCTGGGCTTTGGTTGGGTGATTTTTTTTTTTTCAAGTTGAAGGAAGCAAATATTTAGTCTGAATGGGATGCTTTTTGGATGTGGAGACAATCCCATGATCTGGTATCTCAAGGTAATTTTTGAGGGAAGCAAATGAGGGCTAGGATAAAGCTGTAGTTGATACAGAAGCAGATGTCACTCCCACAGGCTGGGGGTGGGGGGGCTTTGGCATTTGGTGGGTTGCACCTTGACCTTGTCTTGTCTGTGCTTTTGGGAGGTTATGAAGAGGCCCTGTTTTGTCTCACTTTAGCTTGGTGTCATGGTGGCTTTTTCTGGTGTTGGTGTTTTGTAAGACTGTTGGTATCCAGGACAATAATAGCCTTGCTGTGAGCAACAGGCCAGCTTCTAAAAACACTGAGGTGTAGCTGTGTCAGACCAGTTCGCAGATGTCAGGGGCAGGTGGGGTTTTCTGTTTTTGTTTTAATAGTCTATTGAGAAAGATAAGACCCCAGTCCTAGTCCCTGGAATCTTTGGGGAAGAGATCTGAAATAGAGCACATTGTGTGTCTAATTGTGTGCCTGAGGGAGAATGTAAAACCATCAGAGGGAGTGTCTGTGTGTGTGTGTGTGTGTGTGTAACCCACTTGTGTGTATAACTGACACAGAGAGCAAGGGAGAGCCAGATAGATAGATAGATGATAGATAGATAGATAGATGATAGATAGATGATAGATAAATATTAATCATGTTATCTCTAAAGATGGGGACAGAGGACCTATTGTTTCAAGAAAGATTGAGAGTTCTGAACTACAGGGGCTCAGGAATGCTTCTTAGGTCAAATGGACAAGACGAAACCTTAAAGTGGGAAGGAATTTTTGGAAAAATAATAACAGATATACCATTTGAATTCTTATTTCATGAGTTTGATTCTTCAAACAGCACTGCTTCCATCCTCACAGCAAGGGACTGATTTATTCCTTTCTCTCACCAACCATTCATCAAGCAGTCAACAAGTTCTGCAGAATCGACCTCTATTATAACTCTTAAGGATTTAATTACAAAAAATTTAAACACTCAATAATGTATAGGAATAGTGTGACCAACCTGAATGTCTCTTTTTTTTTCAGTCCCCCATGTAAATGTCTTAACCTTCAGGACAAGAAGATGTCTACTGTTTCCCCCCTTTAAAAAAAAGCATTTTTTTCCCCAGAAATTATTTATAAAAGTAGGACATGAAAATTAACAATCAGTACTATAAAACTTCCACAAAATACTTTCTCTTTGCCTCCCCCACTCCACTTTATTCCTGAATAGCTTGGTCCTCAGAGTCAGTTACTATCAATAATATATATACACAGATCTCTATCAATTTGGTTTGACTTGCATATTTCTAAGTAATGTGATACTGTTAGCAATTACTGAGTTGTACTTTTGAGCATCCTCTTCACTTTATAGTGTGAGAAATGAGGATTTAGTCCTTAGCTCTCTCTCAGCCTTCTCCCATACCTCCCCTCCCCTCTTCTTGTCCCTCCATTTACACAATATAATTGTAATCCACTTTTGCTTAAATACATATTTACTTGTTACATTACATGATTACAAAGGTACCATTCAATAGTAGGGTGCTATGACTACTTTTTCTTTCTGGAACCACTTTTTATATTGTAGTTAATGATTGCCTTTATATAAAAATGTGCTTAATTTTCAATATATAATCATTTTTCCTGAACTCTACAAAAGAAGTGGAGAATCCTTTAGAGTACCTTCTTCCACAGCAACTGAGTTAATATTTATATATTTTTTGTTTTGAAACCATCCTCTGCCCTGGGCCATCCATCCTCCACTTTTACTCTAGACTGGTTGCTTTCTAAACTGCATATCTAGCCTCTTAAGATTGTTTTTCACCCTTCTTGTGGTTAATCTGATGTTTCCTGGATGAAGTGGTCTATTTTGTCTTTCTTGATCTATTCCCTCATTTTGGAGAGGCACAACTTCAAGTGGTTTTCTGAGAATGATACACGAGGGGGAATCTTGAGACCTTGCATTTCTGAAAATGGAATTTGCTATTCTCACATGTGATTGATGATTTGGCCAGGTAAGGCGCCATACATCAGAAATAAATTTTCCTTTAGAGTTTTGAGGGAGGTGGGTGGTGAGATGGGGTAACTGGGTGATGGGCACTGAGGAGGGCACATGATGTGATGAGGTATTATAGGCAACTAAATAATCATTGAACACTACATCAAAAACTAGTGAGGTACTATATGTTGACTAACTGAATTAAAAAAAGAAAGTATTGTTTCATTTTCATTTGGCTTCAAGTACTGCTACTGAAAAATCCTATATTGTTTTAATACCTATTCTTTTGTGTGTAACCTTGTTTGTTTATTTTCTAGGATATTTTAGAAACTTATTTCTGTCCCTGGGGTTCTACAATTTATATGGCAGACCAGACACTAACTAGCTGATGAGAAGTTCTGTTATATGAATAGAAATTGTTGAGTGATTTGGTTAGTCTTGACAATTGCACTGGGGGGATCCCAATGGCTGTATCTTTGAATTTTTCTCTTACTGATTCTTTTTTGGAAAGATGGAACAACTACAAGCTTTGTCTGCAGCCAAGTCCAGGTCCAGAGTTTAGGGTAGGTAGTGATGGTTGGGAGAGTCAGTGCCAGCATTCTCGGAGGGGGGGTTTAAAAAAAAGTTACGGGTGGTGGCTAGGGTAACTTCAACTCAATAGTGTTGTGTTCATCACATCATTGCTCTCCCATTATGTCCCATGTCAAGGGTCCCCTAGAACAGAACCACACTGGCTTGCATGTTTTACAGAATAAACCTCACATTGGGGTGGAGAAAGCATAGCTGCCTGGCTGGCTGGAATTGGTAATCGGCCAGGGTTCCAACTTTTCTATCAGCGTCTCCCTCTTTATTTTCCCTCTAGTGCCTCGCTGTTTTCTTCAGTGGTGTTGGTGCCCAGAGTTCTGGACTTCCGATTGGCTTACATTCTACTGGTTTCCCCCTGTGCAAGCATTCAGGTTTCTTAGCAAAATCTCATCCCTTCATCTGCTTCCTATATTCCAAAATCATGTTGAACTCTCCTCTCCTAGTCTATTCCTTTTACATATTTATAGTGCATTTTTTATTTATTTTCTTATATTTTTTTTTTTTTAAGATTTTATTTATTTATTTGACAGAGAGAGAGACAGTGAGAGCAGGAACACAAGCAGGGGGAGTGGGAGAGCGAGAAGCAGGCTTCCTGCCGAGTAGGGAGCCCGATGTGGGACTCGATCCCAGGACCTTGGGATCATGACCCGAGCCGAAGGCAGACGCTCAACCATCTGAGCCACCCAGGCGCCCTATTTTCTTATATTTTAATGGGGTTTCATGAGGGTACAAAGATTAATTCATACATGACACTGGCAGTTATTGGAAGTATTTAAACTTTTCTTACTTCTAAATTGTCAGATGTTACACAATTAGCCAGTCACATGTGCATTGTTCTTATAGGAAATATTTCATATTCTATACAGTACATATAATTTCCCTATTAATAAACTGATTTTTTTCACCTCCTAAGCTTTCTAATAGTAGTCTAGAAACTGCCTCAAATCCTTTGTTGAATATGTAGTAGGGTATATATAAATGAATAAATAAGTGAACAGTAAATGCATGCCTGTTGTTTATTAACATAGTACAGCAACAAGAAAAAAAAATCTCCTATCCAATACAGTTGGTCTTTGGACATCTGCTCGAGCAATAAAATGTTTTGACTTCAAGAGCTTTGTGGAGGCTCTATCATCACAAAGTCAGGTTAGCTTCGAAAGCTGACTGGTGTGAATGAGCCACTGATGTTTTTCACATTGAGCACAATGAAATTATCATACAATTATTTACAAGTGTGAGGTGGGATTTCAGACTTCTGGGTATTGCCACGTTTTGACAGTCGTGTGCAGGAAGAGGAGAAACAGCATGAAAAAAACCCCATCCCCTCGGCGAGCATCCATCTTACTCTAATATGCCGCAGTACCTCTGGACTTCTTCAGTATTGATGGCCCTCTTTATACAAGGGAATTCTGAAAGCTGTCTTACTAATGCACTGAACGGATCCTGGTGTTTAGCCAATGCCATTTCCAGGTCTCCCTTATCAACGTGGAATGATCCATCATGGAAGTCCATTTCCCTCGGAGGCATTTCTCAGTGCAGAATGCTTCTCCTAGAAACCAAAGCTGCCCTTCCACGTCCCTTTACCATAGTTCTTTCTCTCTCTCACAGAGGAGGTGTGCCTTCCTCCCTCTCTCCCTCTCTCTGAATGAACACCCTCTGGGCTCATCTTGAGAGTGTGTGATGTATTTGACAATCATTGATGCATTGCGAGGCATCACTCCTGCGGTAAGCAATGTAAGGCATGAGCGTTCCTGACAGATTAGAAGGTGCTTGTAACCAGGGGAAAATCAAATCAAATGCTTGTCATAGGGAATTCCAAGCTATGTGGGAAAGTAGAAAGGGCATGGGAGAGACGGAAGAGCTGGGAGAAGGTGAAAATGCAGTCTAATAAATTCAATGCAAACACCTGAAAACAGTGTCAGTTGATGAAACACTGTTCAAAGGCTCCTGAAGGATGAGCTCCACTTCATGGCAAAGCACTGATTTTTAACAAAAAGGCTACCCAAATTTAGAAGGTACAAAAAAGGAAAATGATTAACAAAGCCACAACATCACCGATCAAAGAAAATTTATGTTGCCATTAAAAATGCTGGCTATGAAAAAATTGTAATAATAGGAACAATGTTTATTGAGTCATCATGAGGGAGAGAGATGTAAACTTACGATGATGACAACTAGGTGGGACTTACGTCCGGAGAAAAGGATGAATCTCTGCCAGTAAATGAAGTTTTGTGTAGTGAAAACTGAATGGGAAGAATTCAGAGAGGGAGACAAACCATGAGGGACTCTCGACTCCGGGAAAGAAACTGAGGGTTGTGGAAAGGGAGGGGGGTGGGGCGATGAGGTAAGTTGGTTGACAGGCATTAAGGAGGGCATGTGATGTGATGAACACTGGGAGTTATATGCAACTAATGAATCATTGAACACTACATCAAAAACTAATGATGTACTATATGTTGGCTAATTGAATTAAATAAATGAAATCTTTAAAAAAAATTAAAAGATGGAAAAAATAAATTTAGTGAAGTGGTAGAACTTTGTATATATTTCCTTTTTACAGTTTTCCATATGTTCCATTTTCTTTAAAGTACAAGCCATCCCCCCAAAGGAACTCCCCAAAACAAACAAAAAAACAAAAACAAAAAACCATGTCTATTTTTCAGAAGGAAGAAGTCTAAGCAAGCTCTAGGCCTTAGAGGAAAAGATTCAAATTACAGAAGCACGAGGGAGTAAAACAGAGTGTATTAACCATCCTGGGCCTTCGGTCTAAAGGAAATGGAACCAAAGAAAAAGCTAAGATTAAAGAGAAAGGCAAAGACAGAGTAGTGGTTTATAGAAATAAAGTCAGAAAAATTAATGAGGGGGCAGCTGGGTGGCTCCGTCAGTTAAGTGTCCGACTCTTGGTTTTGGCTCAGGTCGGGCTCTGTGCTCAGCATGCAGTCTCTTTCAGATTCTCTCTCCTCCCTCTGCCCTTCCCACTAGTGCTCTCTTTCTCTCTCTCTCTCAAATAAATAAATAAATAAATAAATAAATAAATAAATAAATCTTTAAAAAAAAGCTAATGGAGTGACACATTTTGTAAAAAGTATTTTAAAAATCAAGGAGAAAAACCTCTGTCATGAATATATAATCATTTTAAAATATCATTTTTCCTCAATTTTTTGTTTGTTTGTAAAGGTCCTAAGTGCTCCAGAAACATACTGAGAAGGGTCTAGGAACCAATTTGGACTAGGAAGATGTATGGGTAATACATTTATTTCTTAAGCAAGAATTAATTAAACTATGATACATGAACCTGTTAGTAGTATGCACCCATAAAAATGATAAATATCAAAATTATAGAAGCATGAAAAATGCCTACAAAAGATGTAAATAAAAAAATGCCACACAACTTTATGTAAACACTGATTACAACAATGTGAAATTTTATGTGTGTATAGAGAGGTGTAAATAGTTATGCTAAGGGGGACGAATCCTTATAAATATTTTTCTGTGCAACTGTTAAATATTTAACACAGTTTTAGTTTGTATGAAAGATTACTGATATAGGCCAGATGCATGCAAACACTGTGACTCAAATTAACTGCAAACTAGTCTAGCAAGGAATCCAAAGATAGCATTCTGGGGTGTTTGGGATCAATTTGAAGGCTGGGGTAGTTAGCACAGGCCTCACGTGGGAGCATTCAGCAAACCATGGAGAGATCTGCTTGGTGAGAAGAGGTGGGAAAAGGGGAGGGAACTTGGATAGAGCAAGAAGCTTCGAAACGCTGGCCTGTCCACACACCTGGCGGGTATCACCTGGTTGATTTCATCGGCCATAACTAGCTTCCCCGCGCCTTTGTCAAACACTCCTGAAGGTTCTCTGGATGCCGCTGGGTGCTGTCCTCTCAACTTGGGAAACACTAATCTCACATTCACGTAAAATGTCAGTAGCTGCCCATGGCCCTTAGAATGAAAATCACGCTTCATACCACCAGCCTGAAGTCCCCACATCATGGGGTCCTGTTGACCCCTCTGACTCATCTGATGCACCTGCTCCCCCTGGTTCATGCTCATTCAAGGTTTCCTCCTGCTTCAGGCCCTGACTGTTGTTTTGGCAGGTTTGATCTCACCTGGCTCTTCGTGGCTAGCTCTTTCTCCCTCAGCTCTCTGTCCAAGTGCCATCTCTTCGGAGAGGTTTCGCCAGGACCTTCCCTAAAGTGTGCCTTCATCCACATCCATCCACCCCGATATGAGGTGCCCCGGGCGCCGCTGTGCTTACTCCCTTTACAAACTCATAAGCAGTACTGAGCTATGTGCTTGTTCGTTTATTTATTTACATTTAGCTTCTCTTTCATGAGGCTACATTCTATACACGTAGGGATATTATCTGCTGTCAAGCATTTTATCTGCAGTTCCTAGCATAGTCTTTAGCATATAGTAGGTGTTTAAGAAATGATTTGGAATTAATGACTTCCTGACTGGTATATTAAGTGAATGAAACATCTTATCCCTTCTCTTCCATCTTATCAAGTATTTGTTAAAGACTATTATGCCTGGAGATGCCACGAGCTTTCTGAAACCATAGAAACATACTTCTTTTATTTGTGAGTTATTTCAACTTGCTTTGGATAGCTGAAGGTCAGTTTAAGACAGGATGACAGGTCTGGGTCACACAGATATGTATTCAAAGCGTATGCTAGCTGTGTGATTTTGAGTTAGCCGCTAAAACATCATCTCGTCTCATTCACCAGAACATAATGGTTTAACAGTAAATACAACACATCATAATAAATGTTATTATATGATCACTATTATTCTTGGTATTACAGTTTCCATTTAAAAATGATCTCAGGTGGTGGATGACATAATCAGCCTAGGCTGGGTTACTTTTATTCCTATAACCACTTGGTGTGCATTACAGTCAAATTTATTATAACAACAGCATCAAGTCCACTATAAAACTATCGAACTTTAAGCTCTATTTAAGAGGGTTTTATTATGTGAATACCCAGAGAGCCTCTTAATAAATTCTCCCATAGCACAATTCCCAGCAACAATATTGTAGAATGGTAGAAAATGGGAAACAGAGACAAATAAGTCAGACAACCCAATCTGGAATAAACTTGGGTGCATCTCAGTAAACAAGAAATCCCACAAACTTCATGATAGTACAACATCAGATTTAATTGGCAAGTAGGTCCTAACTGCTGCCCAGCCCATTCCCAGACAGGAAAGGTCAAATACTCTCTTATGATGGAGTGGGAAAGGGGAAACGTGGAAGACAGACTGAGGCCTGATCATTTCAGTTACTGTTGCAAGAATGCAATATCACCTCTTATATGAATTTTTGTGATATCACTTATTAATGCATGGCAGGATATTGCTGTACTGTAATAAGAATGAATCACCTTTACCTCTCCCAAAGATAGATCACAGGTGAAGCAAAAACTAAGATCCTACCCTAAACCACGTCCTTCTAAGAGAACCATCTAAAGCACTGATGACTGAGCACCATTTCTGGTGTAGATGTTTGTGGTCTTTAGTCTGATCTTCTTAAGAAGTGCTCACTTTTATAGCTTTGGCGTGGGCATTTGAAGTTGATTGCAACTGGTTTCTGTGAAGGTAGTATGGCAACCAGGACAGGCTAGATTATGCTGTGATAACAAACAGTCCCCAAACCATAGCGGTTTTACCCGAGAAGGTTGATTTCCCAGTTATGTGACACGTCCAGAGGGGCAGCTTTGTCTCTGTCGTCACTTTGAAGGGCAGGCTGACAGGGCAGCTGTCATGGAACACAGAAAAGAGAGAACGTGGTGAATTGTGCACTGGCTCTTACCTTTCTCATTTCGGTTTCCTTCTGTTTCATTGGCTAAGACAAGAAGGGACACAGTCAACCCTGACTGCAGGGTGGCGGGAAAGTAAAATTTTCCTGCAGAACGAGAAACCAAATGATGGTAAATAGGAATTGAGTGGGAGTTTACCTTCCTGGCTGCTGGGCTTGATTTGTGAAGGTACATGCACACACACATGCACACACACGCACACACACACGCACACACACGCACGTGCACACACATACACATATGTGCACACACAAGCACACACGTGTCCATACACACATGTGCACACATATATGCATGCACACACACGTACACACACGTGTGTGTGCGCGCATACACGCATGCCTACATTGTATAGTGTGCCTGTATGTGTGTATGAATCCAAGCCTAGAAATAATTCACATTCCCACGGCCCAGAGGACCATTTTGGTGCTGTATATTTTCTTCTTTTTGTATATCTCTATATTTTTAAATTTTCTACAATGAAACAAAATGTTATTTTGTTTCTCTTAAGATTTATTCATTTATTTTAGAGAGAGACAGAGAGAGCGTGGGGGGAGGGGCAGAGGGAGAGGGAGAGTCTCAAGCAAAGCTGAGCGTAAAGCCCGGCAAGGGGGCTTGATTGAATGACCCTGAGATCACGACCCTGAGATCATGACCTGAGCCAAAACCAAGAGTCAGTTGTCTAACTCAGCCACCCAGGTGCCCCTTATTTTGTTGTTTTAAAACAACTGGGGTGCGCCTGGGTGGCTCAGTCAGTTAAGTGTCTGCCTTCGGCTCAGGTCATGGTCCCAGAGTCCCAGGATCGAGTCTTGCATGGGGCTCCCTGCTCAGTGGGGAGTCTGCTTCTCCCTCTGCCCTTCACCCCACTTGTGCTCTCTCTCTCTCTCTCAAATAAATAAATAAATACAATCTTCAAAAAAGATAAAACACCTGGTTAAATGTTTGAACACTAAGTCTGATCTTTAGTTCCCTTATCGCGGTAAGTGAAACAGATGGGCCACGTGGTGGTCATCAACACCACTACTACCCAGGTGTATGAAGTCAGCTCCTCCCGGGGTCAGCCATCTTTGAAATGGAGCCCTTTCCCCACGCAGGGCAATCAGTACTTATATTTGAGCTTGGTTTGAACCAGGTCTCTTAACATAGTTTAAGCCAGTGCTCTGGGGAACTGCCACTAGTGTTTGCTCGGGTTTCAGTGCTCCTGTAACACACCAGAGCAACCAAACAAGCGTAACGAGGAGGAGTAAATAGGACAACGGCAAAGTGCTCTCTGGAGAAAGATGCTCGCTTAAATGGAGAGTGGCTGCCACGTTACTCACTCTCATTGCAATCTTTAGATTGCAGTCTCAAGGTCCTTCCTGAACTGTAAGTGGAATGAATTTTAGAAATGCAATTTACATTAACTACCTTTTACTTATCTATCGATGACAAACTGGGCTCTTGACAAATTTTCTCCCGTGTGATGCGCTGTATGCTAATTGACTGGCTGGGTTAAAGCTCTCCAGTAAAGAAAGTATGTTTATGACTGAAACTCAATCCTGGCTCCTTTTCATAATGATATTTTGTGATGATGCAGCTGGAGAGAAAAGGTATGTGGCACTTAGAAGTTATATAGGAAGTGCTAGAGATGCAATATGTTTCTGTCTTGTCACCTTGTATTTGTATAGCATATGCACAGTATAACAATAAAAAAGTGAATTAAAGCTGAAAAGAAACAAAATGAGGTAAAATGAGGCAAGGGGAAAATAAGAGTAAAGATATCATATGGTGCCAGCGTAAGGTTGGTCCACCACACACACATGCCTTGAAGTTCTGTACATGTGCTGAGCCACACCTGGGGCTGTGGGTATTTGGGCACCAATGGGAAAAGGGAAACACACCCTTTTTATAACAACAAAATATTTAACGAGTGTTTAGGAATCAAAATATTTCTGGTAGAGAAAACACTAAGAACAGTCCCTCGTGGGTTTTCTTAGACATTGTGATCATACAGAGGTTATAAGTGTGACTTGAGGGGTCAAGCTGCTTGGGTTTGAATCCAAGCTCTGAAATTACCCTCTGTGCCATCTTGGGCGAGGCTGCACGAGCTCCTTTGGGCTCTTTTCCTCAACACTAATTGGGAATAACAGTGATCACCTCATAGGATCCTTCTGAGGCTTATCTTAGGTAGTCCGTGAAAGAATTCAGCATTCTGCTTGTTCATAACTGTAGCTCAAATTTAGTGACTTTCTATCCTTGACGTAAGAAAAAAAAATTCACGATGATTTCCCCACTAATTGAAATAACATGTTTCAAAGTGCATAGCTAGAAAGTGATAGAAAACATCAAGAACTGCAGGGCTGCAGAGGATGGAGCACAGCACAGGGTCTGGGGGAAAAGGTTTTGGGTGTAAATGGGGAGTAGATTTGGAAATAGCTGGCACGCGTTCCCCCTGGGTGTGTTACACTGGATTTTGCACAAAAACAGGTTCTTTAACCAAAGAAGTTTGGAAAATTCTAGTTTAATAAATGAAAAGATTTTTCTTAACTTCTTGACTTCTCAGAGCTCTTTGTACCCTGTTGTGTGTTCTGAATTTCCGGAGGGGGGATAGAGTATGCAGCATTTGCCAAACTTGGTTGACTAAAGAATTCCTTTTTTTTTTTTTTTTTAAAGATTTTATTTATTTATTTGACAGAGACAGAGACAGCAAGAGCAGGAACAAAAGCAGGGGGAGTGGGAGAGGGAGAAGCAGGCTTCCCGCTGAGCAGGGAGCCCGATGTGGGACTCGATCCCAGGACTCTGGGATCATGACCTGAGCCAAAGGCAGCCACTTAACGACTGAGCCACCCAGGTGCCCTAAAGAATTCCTTCTTCACTGGACAGGACATCTTGTGGAATTTATGTCCCAAAAGACACACTTAGGAAATGCTGATTGAGGGAGGTGACAAAATTGCACTTCCTCTAGGCAAATGGTCATAAATATTGTCTGTATCAACTGAGTTTCTGAGTTTGAATTTAGAGTCAGAATGCAGCTGTGGTCTGACTCGGGTGAGACGTGTCATTTCTCAGCCTACTTGGAAGAAGAGCTAGACATTCTCCTGTAAGTATTGAAAGGACTGAGGAAGACATGCATTGACTAATTTATATCATTTTATTATTTTTTTAATTTTTTATTTATTTGACAGAGAGAGACACAGCATCTCAGGGAACACAAGCAGGGGGAGTGGGAGAGGGAGAAGCAGGCTTCCCGCCGAGCAGGGAGCCCGATGTGGGGCTCGATCCCAGGACCCTGGGATCATGACCTGAGCTGAAGGCAGACGCTTGACTGAGCCACCCAGGAGCCCCTATATCATTTTAAACCATCAAACTGGTTTTGGTCAGATGTGTAAGTCACTTTGTCCCCCTGGGTGTTGGTTCTCTGGGATCTTCGTGGAGTCTTAACAAAAACTTGGAGGCCCCATTCCTGCTTCTGAGTACTCCATACTACTGATGTGTATCATCTAAGTTTACACTGTCAATACAAGCATATCCATGCTAATTGTAAAAAGTCCCAAATTCCAAGGTGTACAAAAGAAAAATGAGAAGGATCTCATTGGGCCTATAATTTCTCAGCCCCCATTTCTTTAACTGAAAATACAGATATGTAGTTTAAAAAAAAAAAAGCATCATATATATATATTTTTTTACACCTGGTTTCTGTATCTTAAAAAATCCTGTGGATCTTTGTCTCTTTCTTTCTTTGGATCATAGACAAAAAGAGGACCAGTGTAAATATAAAATGTGAGTCATAAAGAGAAATTTTCATAGAGAGATATGAATTCGAGAGAATTCTGGGTTGAGAATTTTGGGTCTCTTAGGGGAAATGGGGTCCACCTAGTTCTTATGCAGGCAAAAGCATGAGACAGCAGAGTTTTAGGCCGGTTCTGGCAGTGAGGGGCACGGTGAACATTTGCTATGTGGCAAGTTCATTTTTTTTTTTTTTTTTGCATCGAGGGTCATGATTTAAAACAAAAACAGATATAAATGACAAAATGGTGCCCACCAAAGCCACACTTAAGTTTTTGTTTCTCATTTGTGAGCATGCTCACAATTTTTTGAAACACTGGAAGATTACAAACTTCCATGTTCTCTGGAAATTAGTTAACATGTCAGACTTTACACAGGAAACTGGAGGCCAGGAGTCTTCTGGGAAGCATCTTCCTCTTCCTGGTCCAACGAGTCCCCTGAGATGCACAGGATGTTTACAGACACCTTCCGAGTTCATGCTTCGGGGCAGTGATAAACTCAAATTGTGCCTGATTATTTCACCTGCTCCAAACATCAGGAGCTTTTGTCCTCCCTGATGCTGTGTGTGGCCAATCACATTTTCTGCCTTTCCAGCATCTCTCCGTAACTCACTGCCTGTCAGCCCTGATGAGCATTAACGAACGCAAGGACTTGTGTACCGCTTGTCACATTTGAAGAGGTGCATGATACTCTACGGTTACTGCGAAATGGGGAAACGGACGACTTTTGTGCATGCCTGCTAATTGGTGTCGAATCACATCACCTGCATTGCAGAGACAGGTGCAAATCAGACAGGCAAAGGGTCAGCCCCGTCTCTGCCCCACCAGGGCCCATCTGGCATTTCAGAGCTGCCACAGTTTCACATTGAGCAGCCCCCACCCCCATCCCCCACTGCCTGTCCCACTCTAGAACCAAAACAAATTTTGCTTTAAATTGCCTTAATCTTCAGGTCAAATTTCAGGGACTCAAGTAACTGAACCCATATAATTACTGCAGATGACAAGATGCCTTCCTCTCTCCAGTAGTCAACTCTAGGAGGAACTGTGCTGAACGGAGAGCTTATGATGAAGGTTAATTATGACAAGGGAACAGCTTTGCTCACACTGAGTCCTTTTCCAGTGGTATTTTGTTGTTGTTGTTGTTTGGTGCCTTGATCCTCAGGCACTCAAGCCGCTCATGTCTTAAACTTACAAGGAAAGAGCGTAAACAATTCATTTGGAAAGCAACCTCTCCCTTACAGAGCCCTGTGAAATTTCCACTTGGAACTCTTAGAAAAATGTGATTTCTTATTGAAAAGAAATGAAAAAAAGATGGAGACAGTGGCCTCCAAGAGACAAACAAGTTGCACTCAGATCTTCAGAGCACCATCCCAGGAGCCTTTTCCACTGCCCCTTTCCACCAGGAACACACCCCCTCTGCATTCTGGGCTCCTTCCGGTGCCTCATGGTAACATTTGAAAATATTCCTCACCATCTCCACCCTATGGAAAGTCCCCGCTGTTATCCTCTCCCACAGCATTCTGTTCTGTTACTTTATAGCATGTGTCCCAATCTTTAATTATTTGTGTTTGTTAATTTTCTAATGGTTTATGTATTTCCTTCACTAGAATTCAAGCTCCCCAAGGGGGCAGGGATTTTTGCCTCTATTGTCACCACTGATTTATCATGCCACCTGCAGGGTAGGTGCTTGGCTAATTTAAGTAAAGAGGAAGAAAGGAGGAAAGGATAGAAGGACAAGAGTGAAGAAAGGAGGAAGGGAGAGAGAAAAGTTGTAAGACAATGAGAAGGGAGGAAGTAGGAAGGAAGAGAAATTAACTTGATCACCAATAGGATATATATAGAAATCTGGTGTATATATATATACACCACCTCTTCTTTATCCATTCTCAGTCGATGGATGTTTGGGCTGTTTCCATAATTTGGCTATTGTAGTTAATGCTGCTATAAACATCGGGTGCATCGATCCTTTTGAATTAGTATTTTTGTAGTGTTTGGGTAAATACCTAGTAGTACAATTGCTGGGTCGTAGGGTAGCTCTATTTTTTTTTTATTTTTTGTCTTATTATGTTAATCACCATACATTACATCATAAGTTTTTGATGTAGTGTTCCATGATTCATTGTTTGTGCATAACACCCAGTGCTCCATGCAGAACGTGCCCTCTTTAATACCCATCACCAGGCTA
>NC_138374.1:21433308-21482864 GCF_054177405.1 Leptonychotes weddellii | reverse complement strand
ATTTATTTTTCCTGGTTTATTCTCAGCAAGCATAATCATATATATACTTTGGAAACTACTCTGTGATATTGGTCAAATCACTTTCTGGCTATGTATTTTTTTCTCTTAAAAAGTGAGCATGGTGGTCCATATAATCTCTCAATACTAAAAATTCAAAAGTATGTGATTCAAAATGCAGCCAAATAATAAGCAGCCAAAAACTTATTCAGAGGAAAATTCATAGTCCTATAATTTTAGCACTTGATTCTATAAAAAAGTAGTAATAGTTAATATGTCACTTACTATATACTATGCATTATATAACTGTTTTACAGACAGGATCTCCTTTAGAAAAGGAGACTATAGCTGCCTTCTTGGCTAAATGAGAAGCCCAAGCACTATGCCAAGATAGTGAATCAAGAAGAAAGAAAGGTGAAAATGGACTGGCATCTGAGCTAATGGGAAAATACCCAAACCCAACCAAATCTTGCACATTTTGAGGCCTTGCCCCTAGACAAGTACAAAAATACATATAAGACAATCTCTGCCATCAAAAGGCTTTACAAAGTAGCAGGGATGGTGTGTAATCATTGGCTGTTTTCTAGGAATAAAGATATATAAGATTTGTGTTGTGTAGAGAGCTCAGAATATTACTTGGGTATAACCTATCACCAGCAACCCAGCACAGTTCTCTGAATTCTCTATAGTGAGCCCTCTATTTTGTTTAATGTCATGACATTGTTCTCCTCCCACAATTAAAGTAGGAAACCACAAAGTTCTTTTCATGTCCTCCTTCCCTAGTCTCGCACGTTCCATCAAGTCATCGAGGGCTTTTGTTTGTACAGAACAATCATAATTCTTGACTTCTGCCCTGTTTTGATCTCAAAACTTTTCTGCAAATAGATGACCATTATTGCTATTGTCATTTAACTGCTGATAATTTAAAAAAGGCTCTAAAATATGAACTGGTTTGTGTCATATCACATGTGATAGTATTAGATCACAAATTGGGACCCAGCCTGAAAACTCATTATGCAGGGACTGAACAAATATTTATGCCTCTTACTTCTCCCATCAGCTAACCCGCATTCACTCACCTTCCCAGGACTCTGTTTAGATCTTCAGGCCCCTCAAGTACAGGGAAGGGTATGCAGCCGTTTGTAATTCAAAACAAAAATAAAACTAATCTATAAAATAAACTAAAATAAGAACAATGTAGACTTAAGCTTCCCCAGGACAATTTTGACATTTGAAAGTATTATCATATTGTTTCCATTTTGTCCTCATTTATTTGGTATTCCTGCTTTACTGGTGTTGTAAGTACAGGCTAGTCTTCCTATCAATGAATGTATTAATCATACCGCTACCTTTACATATGGTCCCTTTGGATGAGGGGAAAAAAAAGTTATATAATATATGTATGTATCATATATGAATATATAACTATTTATTTATATTATACATGTAAGAATAGTTTCCACATGTATTATATAGTTTATATAGTTTCTATGCATGTTATATAGTTTCTACTCCTGGTACTGTCTTTCTGTCTCTTCCACTGTCTTTCTCTTTTCTCACTCTCTCCCCCCCCTTCTTCCTTCTCTCCCTCTCTCTCTCTTTCTCTCTATCACACACACACACACACACACACACACAAAAGTAGCATGCAATTTGTCCAGTATGTTTTACCAAATTCTCAGATGGCATTTTAAAACCACAGAATTCCTTTTTCATCAGTCATGTTATACATGTCATATATACTAAGAAAGAGTTGTGAATCTCTGGAGAAGGAAGCCTGAGGTAGCTGGGCTTTCCTAGGCAGAAAAGTTCCCTTTGAGGTTGGTCTAATTCAATATTTACACTGCACACTCTAGAAGGCCTTTCTTTTCATTTAAAGACAGAAAAGGTTTGGAGATTCCAGTCTCAGTTGCTTTATCAACTAGTTGCTGTTAATTTCCAGAAGGAAGATAATAGCTATTTTCCAAGATTTAGCAGCTCTTCACTGAATGCCTTGGGTGTCCAGCACCATGCTGAGCACTTTGATAGATGGGTGAGACAGGCAAGGGCTCTCTTATTAATTCACAGGAATTACAGTCCAGGCATGGAAACCAGATTTCAACAAAATAAAAACAACAGTAGGAAAAAGCAATGAAAAAGAAGTAATCAAATGCTAGATTTTAATTATTTAGATTATTTTTGTGGTATAAGTTCAGAGAAAGAAGATGCTAAAGATTATAACAATCAAGGAAACCTTCCAGAAGGACTTTGCCAAAGGCAGCTATACTCACTCCTGTTCCTATATGGTACATTGCCATTGCAACCAATCAGCTATTTTTAAGTACAGTTAATGCAAGTATCTATTTATATAAGGTACTGCACACACCTGATTTGATTACCATCATTGCAGAATCAGTATTGCCTAGTCCCATAAAGCAGACAGCAATATAACTATACATTTATACAAGCTCATCAAATAGGAGCCTGCAGAAACATGGACTCTAGGCCCGGAGATGCTCCTTGACCCATAAAAGACCACATATATGGCAAGCAGGGGTCCCACTTCCCTGGTAAAGAACTAGCTTCTCAGCCACTGCTCAAATCTCCATATATTTGCTAGACCAGAAAAAAAAAATGAGAAAGACCAGGCTGGATGCACCTTGTAGAGTGAACTCAATCTTCCCCAAGGTCTCTGGTAGCCTGATTGCTTAAGTAGATGATGGAACAGGAGTCTAAAAACCCACTGCACAGATAAACTGATTTAAGATTCTATTCTCCTAGTGGCCCTAACTTTACCTATCCATTGGAACCCATTTCAGGCTTGAAGAGAGGAAGTGACATGGGCAATCCTTCCATCTTCACATAGATACAAAGTTATTCCAGGGAACCAAAGCAAACGGGTGTACTGGGTTGTGGTGCTGACCAAATCATCCAAGACCTGCATTTCTAGCTGCTAAGTGGTTTTCTTTTTCACTGTGTTGTTAATCAAACTAGATGGACAGCTCATTGCCTAAGAGCTTATTAGAAATATTAGAAAAGCAGAAACTTAGATCCTACCCAGCTTCTGCTGAAACAGAATCTATGTTTAATAAGTTCTCAAGGAATTTGTATGCATGCTAAGGTTTCAGAAGCCCTGCAGTAATGAACATCTAAACCAGGCTTTCATGAGCTAGTGGGGAATACAAACAAGAAAATGAGCTATAAGAATGGTCATAATGGTGGCCGACATTTATTGAGCAATGATTAATTATCAGATGCTTCCCCAAGTGTTAATGTGTATTCATGATGTTAACTCATCTAGTCCTCATGATGAACTAGCACTATAGTACTACTGACCTCATTGTGCAGGTGAAGAAACTGAAACACAGCAATTGTATTTGAGCCGAAGTTGCATTTAGCACATGATGATGTTGAGATTTGAACGGAGGATCATTGAGCTCCAGAGCTACCCCCTTCAAAGACTACATTCTACTGATCATTTCTAAAAGTAGGCAGTCAGGTTTCCATACGAGAACACTGAAGGAACGAATGATTCATAACTCAAGCTTTCCAGAACCATGATGAGTAAACTGAGATACAAGAATGAGGAGGAATTAGCCAAGTCAGTGGTATCCATTCAACAGGAACCATGCCTTCCTTTTGCTCTACCGACTCAGCTTGGCCAGTTCCACAGTGTGCCCCTTAGCTACACAGACGGTAGCTACCCAGACGTTGGCCACTTCTTTTTTATCCTCTCTGCTTGCCCTACACTTGTAAACAGGATGGCCCTTCTCTGGATCCATCCCTCTCTTCTTCCGTCTGTCTCCTCACAGATGCTTGCTTCCCTCATTAGGACAATGATTTAAATCCCTTAAACATGTTTGGTGTATTATCTATAAGCTTGCAGTTATATCCCTGCCATATTTTAGCCATTGAATAAAATAACACTTATGACTTAAATTGTTATCCAATGAGGTACGTCTCTGAACAATGATCAATGAAATGTATGCACCCTCCACTCAGATTAACATGCTTTCCTTCTGAAATCTGCTGCTTTTTTGGAGTAATCGATAGCTTGTTAAAAGGGCATAAACACATTCTATGTTAGCAATCCCTGAAGGAGGGTCTGGAATTGAGGGAGCTGCAAAAGAGCTGTTTGCAGGGGTCAGAGTATGGGTCAGGCTGGCTCACAGTACCCCCCCATCCCCTTACACTCTGGCCTTCCCTTTGACAAGCCCAGCTTGCCTCTGTCTCTTCTGGTTACAGCCGTTGGACTTGATCTTGCCTTAGAAATGGGTGATTTCTGTAAGCATGTGAGAATGACCCTTGAGATAATTTAGTTAATATGGAAGAACCTCATCTCTCCCAGTTTACTTTATCTCCCTGGATCAGAGGAATTCTAACACATGCTCACCCAATCCCTGCATTTCTCTTTCAACATGTTAAACTGGGTGTCAGGTTCTTTAGAAATCAGGAATAGAACTATGAGGAACAATGCCATGCCAGGCACCTAATAAATGCTGGGATTATATTCACCCTCTCAGAGTCCAAAACCATAGAGTCAACCCTTCATTGTTGGTGCCAGTCTCTAAAAGAACAGGCTGTCTCCAACTGATTTCTTTTGGGATTTGGACTTTATTATATTAATATATTTCACTGTCAGTATGGCTGTTAGTTCACATTCTGGATAAACTTTATTTTCCCAGAACATAGACCAATATCCAGGCTGCAGATCCTAGTAGGAGTATGGCAACTAACCAGATAATAAACAATGGTAAATCACTTCATATCAGTAGGGAACTAATAAATACTGATTATCAAATTATAAATACACATAATAATAGGGAGACCTCTAATTCACAACATAGTCCAGATTTTTGGAAGTTGAAAATAAACATAAAGCCACAAAAGAACCAAAAGAAAATATAGATCAGTGTTTATCTGATTTCTGGGTGGGGAAAGTCTTTGCAGTAATATATAAGGGGAGGTGCTAGAAGGTAGAGTCCAAGAATAAGAGGTCTAGCCTCAGACACACCTTGTTCAGAAAGTCAGATCTGCCTCTTATTGACTGTACATTGATTGTTTAATCCTTCTAAACCTTAGTTTCTGCACTACTAATATTTATTTCATGTAGTTTTTAAGAATAAAAGAGATAGGGACGCCTGGGTGGCTCAGTCGGTTAAGTGTCTGCCTTCAGCTCAGGTCATGATCCCAGGGTCCTGGGATCAAGTCCCGCATTGGGCTTCTTGCTCAGGGAGGAGCCAGCTTCTCCCTCTGCCTGACGCGCTCCCCCTGCTTGTGCTATTTCTCACTCTCTCTCTGACACGTAAATAAATAAATCTTTAAAAAAAATGTAAAAGAGATAGAGCATATTTTAAACTGGTACGATGGCTTACATATAGTAAATATGAATAAATATTGCTATCTTCATCACACTTTGTGAAATGATGACAAGTCAGGATATCTAAAATTGCTATGAATAAAATTGAAAAGCAAATGCCAACAAGGGAAAAATCACTGTCTGCATGATAGGCAAACAGTTAATATCTTTAACCTCCAATATCTCTTACAAACACGCAAGAGAAATATCCTCTGATTAAAAATGAGCATAGAACATCACAGACAAGTCCTAAACAAATCACAAACCAAAGCCTGCATCAGTTAGCCAATACTTAAATCTAGTCAGCCATACAGGTAATTAGACAAATACAAATTCTAAAATAACATTTCACCGACAAATTTGAGAAAAAAAAAGTCCTATTTGGGATATGAGGAAGGGAGCAATCTTAAAATGGGTGGGAAGGAATACAGGATTATTCTTTTCCAGAGCAATTTGCCAAGACATGACAAAATCCTTAGAAGCATTCCTACCCTTTAACCCTGCAATGCTCCATCTAGAAATTAATCATAAAATCAACAGAGATACGTTTAAATGCTTTTAGATGTTTATGCAAGCATTATTCTCCATTATGAAAATGATGAGACAACCTAAATGTTGTCTCAGTGAACAAGTCATATTTTATCTTATATTGAGTCAATAAGTTATATCTATATGATGTAATTTTGTAAATAATCTTAATAGAGTAGAAAAATATTAATTTATACTTCCAAAAAGGTATGAAACAATACATGAAACCTGTTACACAAAGATAGATGACATATATTACAATATTACCGTTTTATTTATTTTATGAATAAAATACACAAATATGTTTGTAATGAGGTGCTATAATTACACATAACCTTTCAATATATATGTGTTATATATTTTTCCTTTTATGGTTTATGTTCTTTATACTTCCCAAATTTTACACAATAAATACTCATTTTATTCAAAATATAAGACTTAAAATGATAACATTTTGTTCCAGAGAAGCTTCATGCAGATAAGAAAGAACTGATTGTGAATAATCTTACAGTAAGATAACATTTATCTCAATTGAAATTTAGTGATATTGATCATGTCTTACATCTATATGTTGTTTGAGGCATTGTTCTGGTATAGGTCATAGGTTATTGAGGAAGGATGGGTTGTGGAATTTCTAGTTCTTGGACATCTACAACATTTTATCCATGTAATGAGGACCTCTTATTCAAGGAAGGATTTGAAAGTCACATAATCTTAGAGTAGGAAGGTGTCTGAGTAATCAGCTTTCTCATGATCAGCTTTTCATCAGAAATTCATTTTTAGGACCGCTCATTCTTTAGAAATTGTCCCCATGCCTAGCACAATGGCACATGAAAGTCACTCAGTATATATAGTTCTGAGTCATTCCATAGAATCCTTTCCTTTAATGGTATCTGTCTATAGAGTAGTATTAAACTTTTCCCTGAATCTGCTTTTCCCAAATGTTTAACATAGATTTGTCCCCTTCTTTTGTTTCTTTCTTGATCTTCTATGGGACTTCCTCAAAACATCATACTTACATCAAAATCATCACTAGTTCTTTCTTTTTGATCAATATTATGAAGGAAATGGCAGTTGATGCATTTATTTATAAGATAATTCATTCACCAAATGCCCCCACTGGGTGCTGGCACTTTGTAAATGGATAAGAGATGAGGCTTGTATTAAGCCCGAAATACAGGTAAAAATAAATATTAATTGTTAGCATGTAGGTGGTAATTGAATCTAAATTTTATACAGTTAGAGAAGACAAAAGTCCAAGGAAATACAACCTTAGAAAAAATTAAAAGCTCAGAAATAGGCATTTTCTCTTGTATTTGTTCATTCTTAATCATAGAGATAAGAATTGGAAGGAATATATCACCTTTTCAAGTTTGTACTTTAAAGAAGCAATGTAGCCTTGTGACTCTTGGTTTTTATATTGTTTTGTTTTCTTAACTTTTAAAATATTTATGTTTTTCTCAGAGTCCATAGTCTCTCATGGTTTGTCTCCCCCTCCAATTTCCCATGAGAGACTATGGACTCTGAGAAACAAGCTGAGAGTTCTAGAGGGGAGGGGGGTGGGGGGATGGGTTAGCCCAGTGATGGGTATTAAAGAGGGCACATATTGAATGGAGCACTGGGTGTTATACGCAAACAATGAATCATGGAACACTACATCAAAAACTAATGTTGTAATGTATGGTGATTAACATAACATAATAAAAAAAAAGAAAAAAAATTGTGTTTTTCCCCTCTACTATATTGTAGGTTCCTCAAGGACAGAGTCTTATGATTTATTATAATTTCTACCATTTTCAATATAGTGGCATACCTATAGTAGAAACTCAGCAAATAGTTGATGGCTGATTAAGTAGGTTAATTCCATATTATATGTCAAGATTCCAGAAAATCTGGAATACTATTCTTAACAAAATTTGTATTTACCTATATTTTATGCCTTTTGGGGCATTGTGGGTGAACAGATCTTTCCTTATATTTTTTTAACCAGATTTTATCTATCCAAATGTTTGCCAATTCCTCTGCCTCAAAAATCAGTGATACTGTGGGAATAGGGGAACATTATTACTAGAGGTAAATAAATGCATTGGAAGGATATTTTGTGTGATATTTTGTTTTGAAGCTGAATGGGTTATAACTTTCATCCATAATAGTGGGTAGGAAATCCAAAAATGAGAATATCATTATTGTAATAGTCCAAATATTCAGTTAAGAAGAGACAGAAAAGACAGATTCAAGGATTTTAAGTGAAGCAGTGAATTTAAAACAATAAATGGATTTTTAACAAATAAGCAAGTTAAAAAGCTAGAACATATGTCTTACTTAGACTAACACCCTTTTATGCATTTAGCAAAAAAAGCCATCAGGTGTATTTTGGAGCACCATACCCTAAATCATTTTGTATTACCTGTAGTCTAGTCAGTAGCACTGATTAGTGTCCTTTGGTCTCCTCAAATGTAGTGAAATTATGTTAATATTTTTACTTTTATATAAAGAAAGTTGCACTTACTGCCACTAAGTGCTCTGAAAATAAAGGGTAAATATATTTTTAAATGAAGTGGGTTTGAACTAACCCACTCAAAGGAGCTGTGCTATTTAGAAATGTTTCATCTATTTTTTCAATTTTATTATTAATATTTTCTGCATATATCTTTTTAAAACTCCTTCAAATATTTTCAAAATACTAAATTTCTAGCTCCCGATGTCCTTAGGGAGTTACTATTATATTTATTTTATAACCACAAACTTGAGGCTGCTGGCTATATAAAGAGAATAAACCTCACAACACTTCAGAATGGAAAGAGAAGAACCAGAAACTGAAATCTTCACCCCTGTTGCAGGATTGGACACCACATTATTTAGACTCATTCAGAGATAACAGGGAAACTTCAGACAAAGGTTTAAGCTTAAACTAGGCATGAAAGAATGTTTGGGTAGATTTATCCTCAAACCAACACTTCAATCTTCCAATTCAACCAATACTTATTGAATACTATGCTTATTTCTACCATGCTAACTTCTTCTTTGGTGTAGAAACAGAGGGTAGATGAAAAGTACAGCACATCCCTACTCCATCCATGTCAACAAGTAATAAACAAACAAACAAACAAACAACTAAACTTTTCACAAAAGGTTTTGGGAAAACTGGGATAATCCAATGCAGAAAAATCAAATTGGATCCCTATCTCACAACACTCACAGAAATTAACTTAAAATGTATTAAAGTTTTAGACATAAGACCTGATACCATAAAATATCTAGAAGAAAACATAGAGAAGCTCCCTGACGTTGGTCTTGGCAATGATTTTTTGGATATGACAACAAAAGCAAAGATCAACAAGTGGGACTTCATCAAACTAAAAAGCTTCTGAACAGCAAATGAAACAATCAATAAAATAAAAAGGCAACCTACAGAATGGAAGAAAACATTTACAAACCATATATTCAATAAGGGATTTAATATCTCAAATATATAAAGAACTCATACAATTCATAACAAAAAACCAATCATTTAAAAAATGAGCACAGGAACTGAATAGTCATTTTCCAAAAGAAGGCATTCAAATGACTAAAAGATACATGGAAAGGTGCTTAACATCACTAATCATCAGTAAAATGCTGATAAAAACAAACAAAAAACCCACAATGAGATATCACTTCACACCTGTTAGAATGACTAGCTTCAAGAAGACAAGAGCTAAGTATTAGTGGCGATGTGGAGAAAAGGGAACACTTATGCACTGTTTGTACGGATATAGATTGGTTCAGCCACTATAGAAAACAGTATGGACATTCTGCATCAAATTAAAAATTCAACTACAGTAAGATCCAGCAATCCCGCTTCTGGGTGTATACCCAAAGGAAGTGAAAACAGGATATCAAAAGAATATCTGCACTCTCATGCTTATTGCAGCATTATTCACAATAGCCAAGATATATGGAAACAACCTGAGTGCCTATCAACAAATAAATGGATAAAAATATGGGGTGTGTGTGTATGTGTGTGTTTGTGCACACACACATACATAATGAACTTTTATTCAGCCATTAGAAAAAAGGAAATCTTGCCATTTGTGACAACATGAATGGAACTTGAGGGCATTATGCAGGTGATCTAAGGCAGACGGAGAGACAAATACTGTGTAATATCACTTATGTGGAATTAGAAAAGCTGAACTCCTTGAAGCAGAGAGTAGAATGGTGGTTACCAGAGGCTGGGAAATGGAGGAATTTGGGAGATGTTTAAGGGTGCAAATTTACAACTGGTAGATAAATAACTTTGCAGATCTAATACACAGTGAAGTGGTTATAGTCAATAATATTGTATTATGAACTTCGGAATTATTGAAAGACTAGATGTCAGTTCTTCTCACCACAAAAAAGCAATGATAAGTATGTGACATAATAGAGGTGTTAGCTAACACCATGGTGGTAATCAGGTGCAATATATAAATGTATCAAATCAACATGTTGGACACCCTAAACTTATAAAATGTTACATCAATTGTATCTTAATGAAAAAATGCAAAAATAAATTTTTAAAAAATTAAAGTATCACACACATAAATGTACCAACCTGTTGGAACAGATAAAATGTTTCACATATATTTTAAAATATGACCAAATGTATTTGACTCTAAATAATCAAAGAGCAGATTTGCCCCACTCTGAGGAAAGTGCGTTATAAAGGATACTATGGAAACTGTGCCCTAAAAAGGATAGTTGTCCAATAAATGATGTTGTGTGTTCATTGGCACCTTTAGTAGGAAAACCACTAAACGGTTAGATGAAGGGGGCAAGATGGAGGCATCATTTTCCTCCCAGATTATAAACAGCACCATAAAGAGGAAAGCGCTTTTACATTAACTGAATTTTACAATTAACTCTCTCTCTCTGACTCATTTCCCCCCCCCAGCCAGAGTTTATTTAATTCATCTCTGAACTTAGTAAAGACTCACTGCCCACTGTTAAGTTAGATTAACATCTCTCAAGTGTGCTCTGAGGACCCTGGGGTCCCTCAAATCTTTTGGAGCATCTATAAGGTCTTCTCATCCTCAGTTACTTATCTGTGTGAAGCTGTAATTTCTTCATATACTTCAGCCAAAATAACATAAGTCAGAATAGATTGAATGCAGAAACAGATATTATGAGAATACAGCTCTCTTCTATTAAGCAGGGCACAAAAGAAATGGGCAAAAATGTAAAGCAGTGCTACTCTTCTACCTATTTTTTGAAAATAGTTATTCAATAAAACTAGGTTAAGATGAAAATTTTTTTTCAAAACTGGTAAGACCAAGTATGAATTGCAGAATCAGCTACACATTTACAAAGAATTTATGGCACTATCTTCTCTTCAATTGATACCTCTGGGTATCTCAGTATCTTTTAGTCTGGAAATATTGAAGCCCCAAATTGGGCAGTAAATACAATGAGTATAAAGGTGGCTTAAAGTCTATTCTAGAGAAAAGCTTTCCTGGAATATCATCAATACTAGCAAAACATAGAGCCCAGCGCAGTTGCATAGCCTTACTCTGAACCAATTTGGGAAAATAATTCCTGACATGATACCATAATTCTTGTGCTTACAAGGAAAGTCTTCAGAGATAATGGAAGAGCTCTGAGGCAAGCAGAAATCTTGGGTTGTTGGATTATTTTATCTAAGAGGACCAGGAATAGCTGTAAGCCTCTGAGATTAAAAATTTCATAGAGTTTTGTTGTTGTCATCTGAAATCAGTAGGACTGGAAGATATCACAAAAGAAGGCATTATTCCTGATCCATGTGTTGGAGACATACTCAGGGCACCAAGGAGTGCTTGGTGGTCAGTACATTTATGCCTGCCTCTCCTAGTGCTATCTACGGGGTTTTCATTGGCTCAGACACTTAGAAGAATCAGGAAGCTCAATTATATAGAGTATCAATTACATAGAGTATCTGAAAATAAATGCCACCTATCCCTGAGTTTGAATTTTATGTACCTTGGCATTTTTGTCCAATAATCCTCCTCTGAAAAAAAAAAACCTATGCACCTGCCCAAAATTTGTTTGTTTGTTTTTGACTTCTCATTTGACAAGATTTTTCACTTGCCTTCCTTGATAGAGTGCTGTTGTTAATGTTCATGCTTACAATGAACTTCTCTGACTTTTTGATAATCATAAATAGTAGGAAGGTGAAATAGTCTCCAACCTGCTATATCCATTTTTCCATTTGTTGAAGGTCTTGAGGTGACCACAGCCTCTCCCTCTCTTCCAAATAAGAGAAAGGCTTTATCTTCTGGCTGATGCCTATCTTCTTGATATTTACCTTAGCAAATATTCAGCAAATACTTATTCAAAAAATGGATTAATGGTCAGATGGATGGATGAATACTAGTTGACGCAAGCTACTTTTACTCAGCAGACAGTATGGACAAAAGTAGAAAGTAGTATCTTGGTTTGTGAACCAAACTTTACAGTATATATTAATGAGCTTTCTTTTTTTAATTTTTTTTAAGATTGTATTTATTTATTTGGTGGGGGGAGAGAGAGAGAGAGCGCAAGAGGGGAAGGGGCAGAGGGAGAAGAAGACTCCCCACTGAGCAGGGAGCCAGATGCCTGGCTTGATCCCAGGACCCTGAGATCATGATCTGAGCCAAAGGCAGATGCTTAACTGACTGAGCCACCCAGGCGCCCCATTAATGAGCTTTCTCAACTCTATGACCTGGACGCTGGAAACTTCTAAATATTTGGCCTTCCTTGTCTTGGGTATTTATCTGGGACTTAACTTCCTGGATCTATCAGATCATGTTAGTGGAAATCTCAGTTATGATTACTCTTGGATTTTCCTGATCAGCCTGTCTTATTGCCCCATATACCTTGATGGGATGATACATACATTTTTCTTAAAATCTCAAAATTATTTTCAAAATATAAGCTATGTGTTTTTCTGCTTTCACAAATCAAAACATCTGTGGCATTCACTTTTTCCTGTAGTGTTCAACATATGGTCATCAATCATCTATAATGTACTAATCAAAATGTTAAGAATATTTGGTCCTGACCCTAATGAGATGTATGTAATGTTCAAGATAAATCAAACATGGACAGTATTATGCTTATTAGTTGTTTTGGGGGGGTTCTTATTTTTATTTTTTTATTTTTTATTTTTTTTTAAAGATTTTATTTATTTATTTGAGAGAGAGAGAATGAGAAAGAGAGAACACATGAGAGGGGATAGGGTCAGAGGGCGAAGCAGACTCCCTGCCGAGCAGGGAGCCCGATGCGGGACTCGATCCAGGGACTCCAGGATCATGACCTGAGCCGAAGGCAGTCGCCTAAACAACTGAACCACCCAGGCGCCCCGGGGAGTTCTTATTTTTAAAGTTGTATATAATGCCATTCTGAAACTACTTGATCTAACATGTACCAAGCTAAACAGAAAAGGCAAATCCTCTCTTTCCATGTAGCTCAGAAATGAGTTAATGATTTTAAAGCAATGTGTAGATTTTAAAGCAATGTGTAGACGTCTATATCATAAAATAACCTAAATGAAACCAGAGACTTGATCGATATTATTTCAGTCATCCCAGGGATTATATGCTATTTTGAATCCTGGTTTTTGTAACATCTGGGACATTTTTAACTTTTTTGTACAGAGTTGGGTGAGGGATTTTTCTTTCCATCTATAAGCTTTGACTCTATTCAGCCATTCATGTCTCTTCATCCCTTTTCCTCTGTCACTCACACATTCCACAAAAGTTTGTTGGGAGCAAATATTTATTAGACACTGAAATCATAAATGTGTTAATCCATAAATATCATGTTCCAGGCACTGTGTTAAACACTGGGAATATAGCAATGAACAAACGCAATACATGTTTTTAATGGAACTGATAGAAAAACCCTAAGTAGTGACCCTTATATTTGAGGCACTTAGTTTGCCTGGGAAAATAACCTGTAAGAAAAGCACTACATCAAAAACGAATGATGTATTGTATGGTGACTAACATAACACAATAAAATAGAATTAAAAAATCAGTAGAATTTGTACAGCAATTGGGATTTGAATAAAGTGCAGTGAGAGTGTGAAATCAAGTTTAGCTATCTTTGGGAGCATAGGAAATGAGAAATGGCTATGGATGAGGCTCTAAAACAAAAAGTTTAGAAATCAGGACTAGAAAACTTATTGAGTGGTGAATTTCCTAGAGATAATGGTACACTCTTTGTTAATGCAAACAAGAGCCCTTTAGGACTCTCCCAACTTCTTTCATACTTCACTTCCCAGTTATAAATAACAAACCACAAATTATTTCAAACTATAGTGATTGATATTTCATTAAGAAAAAGTGTTGTATTTAATAAGAATTTGTCATGGAAACCATGATGAGCTTTTGGTTTATATTGACCATTTTCAATAATTCCCATTTTACATATAAAAATGGAGTAGTAAGGAAGTTATGTTACATGTACAGGGTCATATATTTAGCAAGTATTGCATCCAGGGTATGAATATAGGAAATTTATTTTTTAAAGCTTGTGCCAGAATGTTTTTCCTTCATTAGACTAATCATTCTTACTGTTGGTGTTTTAAATCCTGGACTTTCATTTTCATCTGGAATATACATCATAAGTAATTTGTAATTCAGAGTAAATGCTGAAGTTTTACAATCATTTATTTTTATTAGAGTAGACTTAATAGCATTGTTTAATAGCACTTGCATTCTGATAAACTTTCCTAAATAACCTTTAGAAGTGGAATTCCAACAAATGCTATGGGGACATATTGCATATGTGAATATCTTTGGGTCTGGGTATCTCATTAAAAATATTGATATATGTATATAATTTTTAATATATATAATTATATATAACATATATAATTTTATTCCAGTATAATTAATTATATATATAGATATATATAGATATATAATTTTAATTCCAATAAAATTAACATACAAGGTTATATTAGTTTCAGGCGTATAGTATATTGATTCTACAATTCTATGCATTACTCAGTGCTCATCACGATAAATGTTCTCTTAGTCCTCTTCACCTATTTCACCCATCACCCCACCCACCACTCCTCTGATAACTATCAGTTCTCTATATTTGAGAGTATTTTTTTGTTTTGTTTTTTGTTTATTATTTTTCATTTGTTTCATAAATTCCATATATGATAAATCATATGATATTTGTCTTTCTCTGACTTATTTCACTTAGCATTATACCCTCTAGATCCACCCATCTTGTTGCAAATAGGAGGATTTTATTTTATTCTTTTTATGGCTGAATAATATTCCATTGCATACACACACACACACACAACATCTTCTTTATCCATTCATTTATTATTTTTTAAAGATTTTTATGTATGTATGTATGTATGTATTTAGAGAGCATGTGACCTGGGGAAGGGGCAGAAGGAGAGGGAGAGAAAGAATCTCAAGCAGACTCCACGCTGAGCATGGAGCTGGAGGGTGGGGCTTGATATCATGACCTGAGCCAAAACTAAGAGTCCAGTGCTTAACCGACTGAGCCACCCAGGTACCCCTATCCATTCATTTATTGATGGACACTTTGGCTGCTTCTATAATGTGGCTATCGTCAATGCTGCAATAAATATAGGGGTGTATATATCTTTTTGAATTAGTGTTTTTGTAATCTTTGTAATACCAAGTAGTGGAATTATTGAGTCCTATGATAACTCTATTTGTGATTCTCTGAGGAACCTCCATAGTGTTTTCCACAGTGGCTGTTCCAGTTTGCATTCTCACCAACAGTGCATGAGGGTTACGTTTTTTCCACATCCTTGCCAACATATGTTGTTTCTTGTCTTTTTAATTTTAGCCATTCTGACAGGTGTGAAGTGATATGGTAATTTTGGTTTGCATTTCCCTGATAATGAGTGATGTTGAGCCTCATTTCATGTTTCTCTTAGCCATCTGCATGTCTTCTTTGGAGAAATGTCTGTTCATGTCTTCTGCCCATTTTTGATTGGATTATTCATTTTTTGGGTTTTGAGTTTTATAAGTTCTTTGTATATTTTGGATACTAACCTGTTATTGGATATATCATTTGCAAATATCTTCTTCTATTTTGTAGATTGCCTTTTAGTTTTGTTGATTGTTTCCTTCACTGTGCAGAAGCTTTTTATTTTGATGTAATCTCAATAGTTTTTCTTTTGTTTCTCTTGCTTAAGGAGATGTATCTAGAAAAATGTTGCTACATCTGATGTCAGGTAAATAAGTGCCTGTGCTCTCTTCTAGGATTTTTAAGTTTTCAGGTCTTCATTTTGGTCTTTAATCCATTTTGAATTTATTTTTGTGTATGGTATGGAAAAGTGGTCCAGTTCCATTCTTTTGCATGCAGCTGTCTAGTCTTCCTAATACAATTTGTTGAAGATACTGTCTTTTTTTCCTATTAGATCTTCTTTTCTTTGTTGAAAATTAATTGACCTTATAATCATGGGTTCATTTCTGGGTTCTCTACTCTGTTTCATTGATGTATGTGTCTATTTTTGTGCCAGTACCATACTGTTTTGATTATTATCACTTTGCAATATATCTTGAAATCTGGAATTATGATGCCTCCAGTTATGTTCTTCTTATTCAAGATTACTTTGGCTCTCCAGGGTCTTTTGTGGTTCCATACAAAGTTTAGTATATTTTGAAATGATCGTGTGGTTTTTATCCTTTCTCATATTGATGTGACATATCACATTGATTGTTTTGTGAATATTAAACCACCCTTGCATACCAAGAATACATCCTCCTTGATCATGGCAAATGATTTTTTTAATGTATTGTTGGGTTTTGTTTGTTAAATATTTTGTGGTGGTGTCTTTATCTAGTTTTGGTATCAGGCTAATTCTGGCCTCATAGAATGAATTTGGAAGTTTCCTTTCCTCTTCTATTTTTTGGAATAGTTTGAGAAGAATAGGTATTAAATCTTCTTTAATGTTTGGTAGATTTCACTTGTGAAGCCATCTGGTCCTAGATTTCTGTTTGTTGGGATCTTTTGGATTACTGACTCGATTTCATTGCTGGTAATCTGTCTGTTCAAATCTTTTGCTTCCTGATTCATTTTGGGAGGTTATGTTTCTAGGAATTTATCCATTTCTCCTAAGTTGTCCAATTTGTTGGCATATAATTTTTTATGGTCTCTTACAATCATGTGTATTTCTGTGGTGTTGGTTATTTTTCCTATTTCATTTCTAATTTTGTTTGAGTCCTCTTTCTCTCTCTCTTTGATGAGTCTGGCTAGAAGTTATCAATTTTATGATCTTTTCAAAAAAACATTTGGTTTTATTGATCTATTCTATTGGGGTGGTTTTTTTTTTTAGTTTCTATTTCATTTATTTCTACTCTAATCTTTATTATTTCCTTCCTTCTACTTGTTTTGAGTTGTGTTTGTTCTTTTTCTAGCTCCTTTAAGTATGAGGTTAGGTTATTTATTCGAGATTTTCTTTCTTTTTCTTTCTTTTTTTCTTTCTTTTCTTTTTCTTTTTTTTTTCTTTTTGAGTTAGGTTGGTATTGCTATAAACTCCGCTTAGAACAGTTTTGCTGCATCCTAAAGATTTTGTACCAGCATGTTTTCATTTTCATTTGTCTCCATGTATTTCCTTTTTGGTTTCTTGTTTGACCCATTCATTGTTCAGTACCATGTTATTTAACCTCCATGTATTTGTGTTCTTTCCAGACTTTTTCTTGTGGTTGATTTCTAATTTCATAATGTTGTGATTAGAAAAGATGTGTGATATAACTTCAGTCTTTTTGAATTTGTTGAGACTTATTTTGTGAACTAATATGTAATCTATTCTGGAGAATGTTCCATATGCACTTGAAAAGAATGTGCATTCCATTATTTTAAGATGGAATATTCAGACTATATCTGTTAGATCCATCTGGTCCAATCTATAATTCAAAGCCTCTGTTGCCTTTTGATTTTCTGTTTGGATGATTGATGTAAGTGGGATGTTAAAGTCCCCTACCATTATTGTATTACTAGTGATTACTTTCTTTATGTTTGTTATTAACTGCTTTATATATTTGGGTGTTCCCAATTATTATATCTTCTTGTTGGATTGTTCCCTTTATGATTATATAGTGTCCTTCTATGTCTCTTGTTACAGTCTTTGTTTTAAAGTCTATTTTGTCCAAAACAAGTATTGATACCCCAGCTTTCTTTTCACTTCCATATGCATGATAAAAGCTTTTCCATCCCTTCACTTTCAATCTATTGCACATGTCTTTATGTCTGAAATGAGTCTCTTGTATGCAGCAGATAGATTTTTTTTTGCTTTTTAATCCATTTTGTCACCCTATGTCTTTTGATTAGAGATTTTAGTCCATTTATAGTCAAAGTAATTATTGATAGGTATGTATTTATTGCCCTTTGTTTAATGGTTATTTTATAGTTCTTCTCTCTCTCTTCTCTCATAGTTTGCTGGCTTTTTTAGTGATATACTTGGATTCATTTCTCAATTTTTTGTGTATCACTAGTTTTCAATTTGAGGTTATCATTAGGTCTATAAATAACAGCTTATGCATATAGCAGTCTATATTAAGTTGATGGCCACTTTAGTTTGAACCCATTCTAAAAGCATTCAATTTTTATGCCTCTCCCCATCACATTTTAAATATATGGTGTCATAGTTCACATCCTTTTATTTTATGAATCCCTTGTCTGATTTTTATAGATATATTTAGTTTTCTTGCTTTTGTGCTTCCCATTTTTCTTACTCCTGCTTATGGTCTTTCATTTCCACTCAAAGAGTCCCTTTTAACATTTCTTGTAAGACTGGTTTAGTGGTGATAAATTCCTTTACCTTTTGTTTATTAGGGAAACTATCTCTCTTTCTATTCTGAATGATAGCCTTGCTGGATAGAGTATTCTTGGTGTGGGTTTGTTGTTGTTGTTGTTGTTGTTGTTTTCCTTTCAGGAAATGTATCATGCCATTCTCTTCTGGCCTGCAAAATTTCTGCTGACAAATCAGCTGATAGCCTTATGGGGTTTCCCTTGTATGTAAATATTTTCTTTTCTCTTGTTGCTTTTAAAATTCTCTCATTATCACTACTTTTTTTTTCCATTTTAATTACTATGTGTATTGGTGTGGACCTCCATGGCTTGATTTTGTTGGGGGCTCTCTTTGCCTCCTGGATCTGGATTTCTGTTTCCTTCCCAAGATTAAGGAGGTTTTTGGCTATTATTTCTTCAAGTAAATTTTCTGCCCCATTTTCTCTCTCTTCATCTTCTGGGATTTCTATAATGTGAATGTTATTAAGCTGGATGATGTCACTGAGTTCCCTTAATCTATTTTCATTCTTTATTATTTATTTTTCTCTCTCCTATTCAGCTTGATTGCCTTCCATTTCTCTGTTCTCCAGGTCACTGATTTGTTCTGCTTCTTCTAGTCTACTATTTATTCATGCTAATGTATTTTTAATTTCAGTTGTTGAGTTCTTCATCTCTGATTCGTTCTTTTTTATGTTTTCTATCTATTTGTAAAGGGTCTCATTGAGGTCCTCCATTATTTTTTGAAGTCCATCGAGTATCTTTATTATCATTACTTTAAATTCTCAGGCATATTACTTATCTCCATTTCATTTAGCTCTCTTGCTATGATTTTGTCCTGTTCTTTCCTTTGGGACATATTCCTCTGTCTCCTCACATTGTACAACTCTCTATGTCTGTTTCTATGTCTTAGGGAAGTCAGTTACATCTCCTGCTCTTGAAGGTAGTGGTCTTATGAAGAAGAGGTCCTGCAGTGAAATGACCCCTGTTCACTAGAAGCTGGCACTTCAGGGGTGTCTCCTATGTGTGTTGGGTGCACCCTACTGCCGTGGCTGAGCCATGTTTACCTTCAGTCCAGTTGTCTGCAATGGCTCTCTTTGTCTATTGTAGACAGGGTTTGGTCCTTGTGTTGTTAGTGGACCAGTCTGGGGCCACCTTTTGCTTGAGGTGAGTCAGACCAGTGTTTGTCAGAGCTGTAGCTCTAAACTGCAGGGTGCTGTTGACAACTCCCTGTGTTGTCTCCTGAGAAGTTTTCGGACCAGGTGTTTTCCCCCAGCCCACTGCTGGGGCTGCAGTTAGATGGGTGTGTGTGGTTATCTTGCCCTCTCCCTGGGGCAGCAGTCACTTTGAAGTGGTTCTGGCCTCTGTCGGGGCTACTTACACACTGCCAGGCTTGTGGTACCACTTTGGATGAACTCCTACAAAGGGTATGTTGGAGGGGGCAGATTCACAGGAGAATGCAGGGTTGGGGCATGCATTGCCAGCAAGGTCCACACCGGTGAGCTGCAGGAGGAGATCTGTAGCTGCCTGGGAAAACTTCTGGCCAGGCCTGTATGGAGAGGGTGGATTTGGAGAAATGTGCAGCGGAGGGGGTGTGCTGTTAGCAAGCTAGGTGGAGAGTGTTTGTACTGCCTGCTAGTTCCAGCAGGTGTCTGTATATCTAGGCCAGGGGTTAGGGGAGGGAAATGGTGCCTGCCAGCTCCTTTGTTCTTGGAAAAGTTTCTCAAGGATATCTGCCCCTCCAGCACACACTCTGAGATTAGTAGATAAATCTCCTTCTTGTATACTCCAGGTGTTTTTCAAACTGCTGCTTCTATGCTGTATCTCAGTGGGATTCTTTTGTTGTGCTGTCCCTTTAAGGACAGGGACTCAGTTTTCTCACCCTCCTGACTCTCCCAGAGCTGAGCTTGCTGATTTTTAAAGTTCCAGGTGTTAAGCCCCACTGATTGTAAGAACTCACAAAATTAGGCCCCTCTGGTTTTGAAAGCCAAATATTATGGGGTTTTATCTTCCTCTTATGGGTCTTCCATGCCTGGAATGACTGGTGTGCCTGGTGTGGGGTCTGCTTCTCTCTCTTCTTCATGCCCCTGGTATCTCTCCCTCCCATAGACAGTCTTACAGATCATTTTGGTGCCTGGCCATGTCTCCACCCTTCCTACCCTCTTTAATGTGGCCTCTTCTCTACATGTAGCTGTGGAGAGTCTGTTCTGCAAGTCTTTAGGTCATCTTTTGGGTTATTTACACTGATGAGGGTGTTATCTATGGGACAAGGTGAGCCTAGGATCCTCCTACTTTGCCATCTTCCCTGCAAAAGTATGACTAAGTTCTAATTGCACAAAGCTACTGGGAGCCCATAGAAATTATTGGACTTAAAAGTGAAATTTTGTAGGAATGTACATTGGGAAGTACTGTGGACAATTTTAATGAGATTGAGTTTGCAAACTACATGACAAAGCAAATATTGTTGACCAATAATTATACATTTTGTAGATGATGATTATATGTAGATAGATAGATAATCAACCATGTCTCTTCTAATCTGCATCTTTTTTTACTAAAATTTTACTGTGCTGAGCCAGTAAAATGTACACTGAAGACAATCAAATACATGAAAATGGAAAACAGAAATGTACATTGTATCATTTCAGATAAAGACCAGTGATGTATATGAGTATACACCTTGGTGTAAAAACATGCATTATATAAGCTTTAGCATTGCATAGCTTTAGCACTGGATGGGCCTTTAAGAAGTCAAGCCAAGACATTCTCCTCACCTGTCTGGAAGCCAGTGTCATGAGAGGGTCACATGCTTTGCTAGAGGTCACACTACTAGTGTCCTCTGCTGCTATACTTGATATACTAATACTAATCTAGTACTGATACTTACCTATAGCACATTTTGAGCATATTTTAGATGCCAAGCACTGTGAAAAGCATTTTATATATGTTATCTCAATTTTTTCCTGTCACTCTATAACGTAATGGTTTTATAGACGAGGAAGTAGAGGTAGAGAGAGGTTACATCATCCGTCTATGGGGGGATTGGTATTCAGATGAAGGGAAATCTCAAAGGTTATGCTGGTACCCTTTTTACCATGCTGTTACCCTTCTATCATTAGAGGAAACAGGGAGTGCATGATACAACCACAAAGCATTTTACAATGCAAGTGCCCTGGTACTGTTTATACTCCCCCTTTGACTTCAGATGTGAGTAATCAGTTGCCTTTCAATCCTTACAAAACTCCAAAACACTTGACGGACATAGCGACCTTGCCCAGTGCCAGATGTTTTTTGGGTCCTCAAAACTGTCAACTCTCTTTCCCTATGTCCCTTATGACCAGTCTACAAATGTAAATATCTTTCTATTTCAATACTTGGTACCCAGTTCAAATCTTTATTGAATGCTTTCTTGAGCCAAAACTTGTACTTGACATAGGAATAAATGAGAGATTGTAGACAAAAATGAATAAACTTGTTTACTGTTTCAGCATTTCTGTCAATATATTAGGAGGCATAAAACCTTACAAAAATGCCTGATAATCTAAGCAAAATATGCCAAAAATCCATACATGCTGGATATAAAGTTTCAGTTATGCAAGATGAGTAATTCTAGAGATCTCTTGTACAACATGTATAGTTAAAATTACTGTGTTGTGTACCTAAAACACTTTTAAAGAGAAAATCTCATGTTGTATTCTTACAAAAAACAAAACAACAAAAACAAACAAACAAAAAACCCAAGGAAGCACAAGAAAACGTTGAGTGATGGGTATGTCTAATACCTTGATTGTAGAGAGTTTCACATGTGTTTGCATATG
Source organism: Leptonychotes weddellii (assembly GCF_054177405.1). Taxonomy (NCBI): domain Eukaryota; kingdom Metazoa; phylum Chordata; class Mammalia; order Carnivora; family Phocidae; genus Leptonychotes; species Leptonychotes weddellii. The sequence goes on along the minus strand of NC_138374.1, from coordinate 21,460,415 downwards.
TCCAAACTCATCAAATCCTATATATTTAAGATGTGCAGTTTTTTTGTGTATCAGTCATATGTCAATAAACCTGCTTTTAAGAAAGACATTTTCTCCTTTCATCTGAGTTGTCAAACTTATTGGCATAATTCTGTTCTTAATATTACCTTATTTTTCTTTAAATGGCTATAAAATGGGTAGTGATGTATATTTTATTCCTGATTTTGACTAACTCATGTTTTCTATTTTTTGTTAACCAGGTTAGCTACAGGATAGCAATTTTATTCATCTTCTTACAGAAACAACTTGGCTTTTTAATTTTACCTGGTGTTTGTCTCTCATATCATTGATTTCTGCTGTAAAGTGTATTTCCTTTCATTTATTCATTTTAGGTTTAAATTGTTTTTCTTGTTCCCCCAACTTAAGGTGGAAGTTTAGATCACTTAACATAGCTCTTTCCTATTTTCTTTATTTTTAAAGATTTTATTTATTTATTTATTTATTTATTTATTTATTTATTTATTTATCAGAGAGAGAGTGTGTGCATGAGCAGTGGGAGGGGCAAAGGGAGAAGCAGACTTCTCTCTGAGCAGGGAACCCAATGCGGGACTCAATCCTAGGACCCTGAGATCATGACCTGAGCCAAAGGCAGACGCTTAACCGACTGAGCCACCCAGGCATCCTGCTCTTTCCTATTTTCTGATATAATCATCACAACTCTAATTTTCCTCTAAGAACTATTACAAATGAATCTCACAAATTTTGATGTATTGTCATCATTCAGTCCAAAACACTTTCTAATTTTATTTTTTATTTCTTCTTTCATTCAAGGACCTTGTATGAGTGTGTTGCTTCATTCCAGTTTTGGAGATATTCTAGAGATCTTTTGTTCTTGGGTTTTAATTTAATTTCACTGTAGTCAATGTTCAATATTGTAGTTTAATCAACTGAAAAATTTTAAGACTTGTTTTATGGCTCTTTATTGGTCTTTATAGGTGAATATTTCATGTCCATGTAAAAAGAGTGTTTATTTTTCAGAGTTAGGTAATCTATGAATGGCAATTACCTCATTTTAGTTAATGGGGTTATTCAAAACTTCAGTATTTTCACTGAGTTATTATTCTATCAATTACAGAGGAAAAGATATTACAGCTCTATTTATAATATAGATTTGCTTATTTCTTCTGTTGGTTTGGCAACTTTTACCTTTTGTATTTAAAGCTCTATTAGATGTATACACACTTCAGTTGGTTATGCCTTCTTGATCAGTTGACACTTCTGCTTTCTGAAATGTTCCATTTTATCTCTGGTAATACTCTGTCTTGAAGTATATCCAAATTCTTATGCTTAGTACTTTCATAGTTTATGTTTTTTCTTTTATTCACTTTCAACTTCTGTCATATTTTATGTATATTTGCTTTTTTATGCAGTCTAAGAATCTTTGCCTTTATAGTTTGTCTTTCCTTCCAGTCTTATAATCTCTGCCTTTCACATAAAATAATTAGTCTCTTTGCATTTAGCATAATTATTGATATGATTGGTTCAAGTTTACCATTTTGTTACTCGTTTTCTATTTGTTCTATTTAAGTTCTGTGTATTTTTGGCTGTGTGTGTTTTTGAATTCCACTTTATCTCGTGTATTAACATTCTGACTATACAGTTTGTGTTAATTTTTAGTGGTTTCTCTGGAGTTTATATGTATATTTCTTTTCTCAGCCTATCTTTAGATAATATGTAAACAGTACTACGATAGTGCTCCTATACCTCATGCTCATGTTTTCATATATTTAAATTCCATATGTTATCAGCTCCATAATAGATTTTTATTGCTTTTAGCTTTTACATTCAACATCCAATAGCCTTTGCAAGGTCTTAGAAGTTGAGCATTGTAAGTCTAAAAATATCTCTTTTATTTATTAGTCCAACTCTCAACTTGTTGCACTGTCATAGACTGATAATGTTAGTCTTATAAATTGTTGAATTTGAATGAGGTCCAGTTACATTTCTCATTGGACCAATTTTATCCCTGCATTAAGTGCTTTAAATGTGTTGCACACTTCTAGAAGTGCCTTGGGACAAAAGACTCTAAGTTTTCTAGATCTCAAGACTGTGAGATTTCAAATTTGATAGATTTCAAAACTGCTAGATTTTTAGATGTCTAGACCTTAGGGTCTTTAGGACACCTGATTTTGAGACCATGACCTTGCAAAGCTTGGAGATTGTGAGACCATAAGACTATGATTCCTGAAACTTTAATACTGCAATACTGTGGAATGTGGGACTGCAGAACCATGAGATTCTAAGGTTATGCAAGTGTAAATCCACATGGCGACAAGATTTTGAGATTATGAGAATTTGAAACTCTGGACTGGAAAATTAAAAGTTCTATTTCTACTTTGCAGCCTTGCCTCCACATCTGCTTACCCCTGAAAAGTTTCCTTGTAAGAGAATTACTTGACAGAATCATTTTTGCATTTGATTCAAATTCTACAGTCTAATACACATACATGTTCATTAAAAGTTCAGTTGGTAGGGTGTCTGGGTGGCTTAGTCAGTTAAGCATATGACTCTTAATTTTGGCTCAGGTCATGATCTCAGGGTGGTGGGATTGAGCCCCACATTGGGGCTGCTGGAGATTCTCTCTCTCCTCACCGTCTTCCCCTCCCCCAACTTGTGCTCATAAATAAATAAATAAATAAATAAATAAATAAATAAATAAAATCTTAAAAAAAAAAGTTCATTTGGTTATAGACTTACCTTTCCCCTGCCCTCCCCCAACATTAGCAACTGCCCCTAAGCATGAAAATCTCTTTTGTATTACTTACCTAGTGTCACCAGGGATTCACCAACAAGCTCCAAATAAGCCAAAATAACCTAGCTTAGGGGTGCTGCTTACTACCAGAAAATAAGGCCAGATGTCAGAAGCCACAAGCTCCAAATAAGCCCTCCTGACCCAGTTTTTGACCCATTTGATCCAGTTCAGACACTGTGCTAACCCTCCAGATGAGCTCAAGATTTTGTTATTTGGCTATTTGGTGAATGATACTGAGTGGGGAAAGAACCTACCACTTAGGTAACACTAGGAAGGGTTTGTCACTCTAGAGTTCAGTTTTCTAGATGATTTTTGCCCTCAGGTCTCAATGGCTTTAAAGAAAAGTGTGATTTTTTTTTCTGTTATTTCTTGACCGTTTGGTGGAAGTGAAGGTCTTTTATTTATTTTTTTTTTGAAGGTCTTTTATATTCTTCTATTTGCTAATCATAAGTTGAACTCTCATTGACTTCTTAATTTCAGTTATTATGCTTTTTAGCTTCCATGTGATTTGGTTTTTTTTTTTTATTTTTATTTTTTATAATTTTTTTTTTTTAAGATTTTATTTATTTATTTATTTGAGAGAGAGAGCGAGAAACAGCATGAGAGGGGATAGGGTCAGAGGGAGAAGCAGGCTCCCTGCCGAGCAGGGAGCCCGATGTGGGACTCGATCCCGGGACTCCGGGATCATGACCTGAGCCGAAGGCAGTCGCTTAACCAACTGAGCCACCCAGGCGCCCTCCATTTGATTTGGTTTTATAGTTTCCAGTTCTTGGCCAGAATTCTCGCCATCTTGTCTTTTCACTTCTTGAGCATATTATTAATCACAATTATTTGAAAATAATTGTATGACAACTGCCATATCTGGATCCTTTCTGATTCTATTGTATTGTCTGTTTTTTTCACTCCTCTCTTGGTCAGTCATGTTCCTTTACATGCTTGCTATGACAGTTAAAGAGCTCTTTCTTCTCATCCCCAAACCCACCATTCTGTACTCTGCTCTGAGGGTGGGAATTTGCAAAAAACATTTCTGATTTGCCTGCTGACTTCCACTGAGGCTTTGCCCATAAAGGCATGAGAGGGCAATTGGAAGGTTGGAGGGAGAAGGGACTTTTCTTCCAAGTTTGCTTCTTGTCTGCTCCCTGTTTCTATCACTATCATCTTCCCAGCGATTCTTTACCCCAGAGCAGGTGTTTGTTTAACTCGCAGTGATGGAATCCAGTTTCCAGTTCTTCAGACAAACAAAGAACCAGCCTTAATGTGGCTGCTCAGAGAGTCCAGCACCAGCCAGGCAGGATTACCATCAGAGAAGTCTGGGTCTTAGCCCGACAAGAATCCTCCTGCAAGATCTGAGACACCACCGGCCACACATCAATCCCTTCTTAATATCCTGATTTTTATCTCTAAGAGACCTTTCTTCCAAGCTTCACTGAAATATTTCCATCTTCTTTCTCTTGTTCTTCCAGTTGTAAATAAGGTAGCGGCTTCTGCATTTGCTACCTTGTGATACTTTAGTGTCCTACCTTTTGCCTTTCAGTTCTTCAATTTCCACTGAAAAGTTCTTTATATGAAATCATTTCCATTAACCTACATTGTATGGTTTCTGCTTCCTGATTGGACTATCACTGATACTCTTTGTTGTTTTTTTAATGGATGCTAGACAAGGAGGACTTTTGCTAGGCGAGGCCTTTTAATCAGGATTTGAGCTGATTCAAAGCTAAACTTCAGTCTTTGCAGGAGCCAGTTGGTATCTAGTTCACAACACAGATTTTCAAGTCCCCAGTTAGTCTAATTTGTGAGCAAGAGCCCCTCCTTTTTGATGGCTTTTTACACCCAGACCTATGAGTCTGCCAATCATTTTAGCTCCCATTGTATGCTTTGATTTTTAGCCACTTACTTGCTGTTTTCAAACCAGCATATGTTCAAAGGGAGAAATATTACCAAATGTTGGGTTCACCATTTTGGGCTTCCCTGCTTTCTGGAATGTTGGCCCTAAAAATTCTCACTTTCTCGATAGATCTCTGACTTCAAAAAGCTAAAACAAATTTTTTTTGTTGTTCAAATAATTTAGTTTTTGGAATGCCTAGGTGGCTCAGTCAGTTAAGCATCTACATTCGGCTCAGGTCATGATCCCAGAGTCCTGGGATCTAGTCCCACATTGGGCTCATTGCTCAGCGGGGACCCTGTTTCTCCCTCTGCCCTCTCCCCCCTCCCCCACTCCCCTGCTCCTGTGTGCACATGAGCTCTCTCTCTCTGATAAATAAATAAAATCTTTAAAACAAACAAACAAACAAACAAATAATTTAGTTTTTCTCCATGAGAAGTTCAAACTAAAACTAGCTGACATCCCTTTCCCCTTTGTAATGCCAAAGGGAAAATGTACAAGTCCTTGTAGGTTTTCTCAGTTGCCCCCCTGCCCCTCTGTAATGACTGTTTCCTAACAATGCTATAAGGTAAAATTTAAGGATTTCTCCCCAAGACCTGTCATGATTCCCTGATCTTCCATTTTAAATTATATTCTCCCTAGAAAAAAAAAAATTCCATCTCGATATCAAATATTTGAGCTGGATTGCTGGAATGTAGGTTAAGAATTCATGTTATTCTTATTCTTGGACCAAGGGAGACATCAGGTTGTGATATGTGACATAAGTCTTCTTTATTTTTTTTGTTTCTAAATTTACTATAATAAATTTGTATTTGCAGGGATTTATAATCATCACCATAACTTCAAATTATAAATTCAAAAGTGCTTTTGAGATTAAGAAGTCTGTGTATATATATCCGTGATATTCAGAAAAGAGTTTCAAAAGAGTCAGAGGGAGGCACAAAGTGGAATGGGGGTTGCTAAGGATTGGGGTGGTGGGAAATGGGGAGTTACTGTTCACTTGGTATAAAATTTTAGTCATGTGAGATGAGAAAGTTCTAGAGAGCTGCTGTAAAACAACACTGTGCTTACAGTTAACCAATTTTTAAGTGTATAGTGTGGTATTGTTAAGAGGGTAGATCTCATGTTATATGTTTTCTTACCATAATAATAATAAAAATTTTTTAAAAACTCACCACATAAAGATGCAGATATATATAAAACTGAAAAGAAATATAAAACAAATTTTCCAGAGGGGTTTCTTTCTTTGTGTTATTATAAAAATGTTTTTTTCCATAGTCATTTGAGATATTTTCTCCTCTAAATGTTAACCCAGAAACTTACTTTGAATGTAAAAAGAGAGAGAGGGAGTAAGGCAATGGGGCTCTCTTCATGCTGTCAACTTACCATCTATTTAGCCAATTCAATTTGCAACAGCTTCATTAATAATTATAATATCCCCTCTGTATCTATCCACACCTATAGCCATCTCCATCCCAGTTTCTTCTCTCTGATCACAGAAATATGCATGTAAGTAGATTTATTAAGTAGGTTCAGTCTTCTGCATGTCCCCTTGACAGAGTTGAGGCAAGCCAGGTGTAAAGGTGATATTTGTTGGCAAAGGAGAGAGCCCATAATTCACTGGGGTGAGGGTGTAGAACAGTGTGGCCATTCTAGAGAGCATGATAGTAGTGCTTAGTCAAATTAAGTGTGCAGAACCCTATGACACAGCAATCCAAGTCTTATGCAGGTTCATAAGGAGACATGGATCAGAATATTTAGAGTGGGAGGCAACCCATTATTTAAAGACAGGACCATCATTATGTGGAATATTGTATTGCAAGTAGAAGCAAAAATCACATACACACAATCATGCATATAATAAAAATGAATTATCTTAAAAACGGTGCTAAGATTTAAAAAACTGATAAATAGAATTCTATAATATTATATATTGAACATTTTAAAATATACATAAAATGAAAAATATAAAAATTATATAAATAGAATATTTCAAAAATAATTAAAATCAAAAGCTTAAAGATACCTCCCAAATGCCGTGCTCTGCAAGAATATGTAGAGATTCACAGATACATTTAGAACCTGTTAAAATAGTGACCTGTGGCTGGGAGAATGCTATTTACAGTGGAGACACATGGGAAGAATAAATATATACACAAGTAAACAATGGAGTGTCCTGAATGATAGTGTCCTGAATACGAATAACTTTCCATCTGTGCTCTTTTAAAAGAAAAAGAAAAAAAAAAACCTCTTTTAAATGAACAAACAAAAAATACTAAGAGAATTTTGGCTACATCCCAATTCTCATTAGGCTTAAGGCTAGCTACTCTTTCTTTTCATGATTTTCTTAATGCATTTCATATTTGGTTCCCGTAGTTTGGTTCTTTTAATTGAAATGTGTTCCTGCTGTTTTGAGTATGTTACATGAAGATAATGTGACTTAACTTTAAAGTATAGTTTAGTTTTCTTAAGTGCGTAGTTCCTCTCAATCATTATAAGCAATAGTTTCTCTTTCAAATTGCCCGTGGATATGATTTTACAACAGTTTTTCCAGCAGCAGTACAAGTCACTGAGCACAATGTCCAACAGGATTTAATTATACTTATTCAGAAGGAAGTTGGGTGGTAATTTTCTTTGGCCTTTCATTTTCAGGACAGAGCTGACACAGAGCAAATACCAGTTGAGGGCAGGCCCCCTTCTTCAGTATTTATTAAGCAGTAGCCAAACCAGCCCTGCTATCCCTGATTATCACTGCAAGTGTTGGGACCACAGCCCATAGTTGTTTTGTATAGGTTGTTCATCATTCAAATGTGCACAGCCAAGAGGCTAATGAGGACTGAAATCCAGCCTGCACCCTGCTAACCCGGCTGTGTGCACACGGGCTACATCCTCCCATCCTCATGATTCATGAGAAGGGGCCATATGGATTAGCATCATCTCCATTAGCATCTCACTTCACCCCATCCCTTTGTGCCCTAGTTGCTTCTCATCTCTTTTTCATCCATACCTGTCTCTGAACTAAGAAGAGGAGAGAGAATCTACAGTACTATTCTTCGCCATGGGGAATGGGGATATTTCTCTTTATCAAAGCCAAGTGTAAGGGGCTCCAAACTCTACCAAGGAGTAGAGCTTGGAGTATCTACCATAAGGGTACATTGGCACGTCACTTCCTTCCTGCTGTTGTTCAGGTGCAGAGTCTGCATGCACTGTGAAGGAGTAGAAATGCGGCTTAGGTTCTTGCTGGAGGCTGACCCTTGTTCCCTAGAGTTGGGACAAGTTCTCAAAGAGATAAGGAACTGCTTCTCACTGGGAGATATTTGAAGGCAGAATTATTCGGATCAACAAGAACAAGCTGGAATCATTTGGTGGTGCGCTTAGGAAGAAGGGGATAGGGACTCACACCCAACCTAATTCTCATGGCAAAGAGTTAAAATATGGTTGATAGCCTTGGATCAGTCAGATCTCAGTTCTAGAGCAGAGGTAGAGCAAAACCTACCAAATTCAAACCAACCCCACAGGTGCGGCATGACGATGGAGGAGGGGTTGTTCTCCAAAGGGAAACCTAAGTGATAGCAAATGGCTATGGGTGAGAGTTGATGCCAGAGAGAATGCCAGAGCTCTGCACCTGTAGGCTGTGAAACAGTATCTGGGCAGTCACTTGTGCCTTCAAGGGAAGTGAAAAAACCTGGAATCGAGTAAGGGCAAGAGCCATGTGGTTGCCCATGTGGCTCCTGAAAGAGAGGACTGGGTGTGTGGAAATCTCAGGGTTGTAAGGTGATACAGCTCTTCCTCTTAGAGTTGTCAGCAAGGGAGGAGCCAGAGTAAAACTTAACTTCCACCTCATGAAAACCACTCCTATATTTGCAGAAAATCACCATATGGGTGGATAGCATCAGCAATAAATGGAATTAGCCTGACTCGGAGTAAGACCATAGATACCTTCCTGCCACTGACACTCTTCCCTTTTTCCTATCCCCTTCACTCCCCTGCCTCTACAGAGAGGGGCTTGACCTAGAGGTGGGAGGAGAGACAGAGAGATGAGGTATTCCAGAACCAGAGAACCAGACCACGCAACTTCCCTCCCCTCTAAGGTGTTGGAATGTGAGGGTCTAAGATACAAAGGACATATCCCATTCACATCCCATATACCCTGCAGTGGGGCTATTGCAGGGAAGGATGAGTTGGTATTTGAATTGTATGTTAGACAGGAGTCTTAAATCAGTCTGGGCTGAGTGCATTTTCTAATAACCTAAAGCGATTGTAAAGCCACAGAATCTACCTAATATATTGTTAAGGGATCAAAAAGAGTGGTCTGACAGAATATGTTTGAACACAGGAATGGGAAAAGGATAATTAAACCATTCTATTTTTATCTTTAAAGTTCACAATGTTCAATTAAATGGGAACTATCTAGTTATCAGGTAAACCTAAAAATACTTCCCCTTGAGCCTTAAGAAAAGAGACATAGGAAAACAGAGGCGCTGTAAATTTAAAGGCAATGTATTACATTAGAGGGTTTTTCTGGCCTTTAAAAGCTTTCCCATCTGTTGTTTCCCTTGAGGATTGATATGAGGGGAACATGGGCCCCTTTTCAATTCTTCTGCTGTTTGTTTATCCAGCAAGAATTTTTCATCACTCTTTGTGCAGACCCCAGCGGGATCCCGTGTATGTTGAAGTGAGGAGGAAAAGATTCAGTACAGCACATAAAGGTTCTCTGAGACAGATATTGGGATGCCAAGATTAAAAACTGAACCAAAAGCCATCACTCAATCAATGACAGATGAATGAGTTCCAAATGGCATGAAGAGATCATGCCACTCTTATATTAAAGCCTGTCAATAACATCCCAAGGCTTTTAGAATAAATGCAAGTTACGCCCGCTTCGCCCATGGTGTAATGATCTTTCATGATCAGACCCTTCTATCTAATCATTTCATTAGGCTCCTGTCCTCTCCCTCTGCTATGCTCCTTCTCCTGTGTCCCTATGGCACTTCTTAGGAAACATTTGAGTTTTGGTTTTTTTTTTTTTCAGCTTTAAAGCTTTGTTCTTGATGTTCACTGAACCCCAAATACCCTTTCCTGGCCTCCCCATATGGAAAACTTATTTTGGCTTTTGGATAGAGTGACCAACTCACCTTGGCTTGCCTGGGACTACCATGACTTTAGCACTTACAGTCTCATTCCCAAGAAATCCCTTTGTCCTGGGTAAACCTGGATGTCTTGTCAGCCTACCTTCTAGTTTCTCAGATTTAATATATCCTCTGAAGAGAGATATTCCTTCAGCACCTTATTTAAAGTATTCTCTGAATAAGTAAATGTAAATTTGATTTCATTGTAATGAAAAAAAAATATCTCCAAGAAAAATACACTATAATTAAAGCAGAAGGACAAATGGCATGCTGGGGGAAATATGTGCACCTTTTGTTGCAGACATAAGTTAATATTTAAAGACCTTCTAAAAAGAAGAAAAATCTCAACTACACCATAACATGACAGGTTATAGAACTGAATAGAATTCATAGGAAAAATTATAAATGACTCTTTTTTTTTTTAAAGATTTTATTTATTTATTTGACAAAGAGAGAGACAGAGAGGGAACACAAGCAGGGGGAGTGGGAGAGGGAGAAGCAGGCTCCCGGCAGAGCAGGGAGCCTGATGTGGGGCTCGATCTCAGGACCCTGGGATCATGACCTGAGCCGAAGACAGATGCTTAACGACTGAGGCACCCAGGAGCCCCATAAATGACTCTTAATCATAGGAAGCTACATTCACCCTCACTTACATAAGGAAATGCAAATTAAAACTTCAGTGCCATGCAATTTCTTGCCTATTGACCAGAATTCCAAAGATTTTCAGCATACTCTGTTTGCAAGGCTTTGGAGAAACAGGTACTCTCATACTTTGCTGCTGAGGATGCCAAGTGATACCTATGGTCAGAAATGTGGCAACATCCAGCAAAATAAAATCTCTATTTTTTCTTTGACCTGCTGATCCCATTTTTAGGAATCTTTTGTAAACATTACATGGACAGAAATACAAATTGTATTTATCGAAGGATTATTAGATGCAGAGTTGGAGGTGATGAGTTAATTGTTAATCCAATAATTTTTTAAAGTAAACATCAGGTATCATTCCCGAAGCAGTTTCAGTTAAAACAGCAGCTACAGTTAGGTTTGGCTACCAAATGCTGCTGTGGAAACAAAGTCCTGTAAGAAAGTAAGAAAGTGGGAACCTATTTATAAGTAATCTTCCTCCAACCAATAGAAATAGGAAGACCACAGTCAATTCAAAAGCACAGGAATCTTTGAATTTCCTCCCAGCCAGGCAAGTGGGGCTAATGTATGAAAAAATGGGGAATACAGATATCTAGCCCAAGCCTTCTTGCATTTCTCCCCAATACATGCAGAACCAAATACAATGTTCAAGCTTAGTGAACCCATCTCTAGAGCAGGGAGGTTATTAGATTATTAAAACTGGAAGGGACCTTAGAAATGATGAAGTGTTTTATAACTAACTTTAGAAAACCACTAATTTTATAAAAGAGGAAAATGAGGCCCAGAGAAGTCTATTTATTTTTATAAGATCACACAGCTGAGGTTGTAGCCAGGTGGCTTTGGATAAGTTCAATAGTCAGCATTGTAACTACCAACACAACATAATATTAGGGGAAAGCTGTGAGACACAAAAATGGAGCAAAATAAGGAGGAAGTGGGTGTAGTTAAAACATGGATGATCACTGACCATGTATCACTGGCCTCATAGATTTATTTGAAGCTACTTCTTGCCTAACTTCCCATTCTCCATCCCATTTCAAATCTCAAGTTTATATGAGAATTAATATACATTTATAGCCCTCTTAATCCCCAGCTCTAGCCTGTGTCTTCCATGGTCTAGATACATGTATATTAGCCTCCAGGCTCTGCTCATTTTGTCCAATGAGTGATACATTTGGAGATAAAGTAGACATTCATTCATTCCCTTTCCAGCTCATGTTTCCATCCACTTGCATTTTCTAATATCACTTAGATTTTCCTTTGGGGAATGCTCTCCCCCCATCATTGCGTAGCATCTATGTGGTTTGAATTTGGGTATGACTTATTCTATACTGACTTCAGAACTGGGCTCTGATTGTTCTCCTGTAATCAGCATTAATTCAACTCTTTGCCATGGTAATAGGTAAAGAAATGGACATAAACACTGAAGCCATTCAGTACATGCTATTGCTTTAGTCATAGCACTTGGATATGGCGAGGGCATTTAAATTACATTGGCCCATCAGAATTAAGTCTGTGCTTATGTTTGTTATGGGGTCTCCTTCTCTCTCCCTGCCACTATCTTCCTCTCTGAGAAGCTGCTGAGAGTTATGCTGTGACAGTGTGGGCCGTTCTTAAGACAGAAAATGGGGGAGGGCACTGCAGGAAATGAGTGAAGAGAGAAAAAAAATCAGGTGACATTTCTGAACTCCTAGATCAAACCAGTTGTCATATCTACCTACCTTCATTTGAAATTATTGTTTATATAAATCAGTAAATTCTGTTAATGTTGAAGTCAATTTGAGCTCAATTTCCAGTTATGTGAAACTAAAGGCATTGAAATTGATGGTGGAGGTATTGTGATTCGGGGGCAAGATTTAGACGAGATAAGCAGACCCAGATTCTACTCCAGCAACTGAATATATGACCTTAGGGTAATCATTATGCCTTTCTATACTACATTTTCCTTAGCTGTACATTTGCAATGGAATATTGTCTTTGACTGATATTACATGGTGTTGTGAGACCACATGAAATAATGGTTTGGAGTGAGAAAACTAAAAACCTTGTGCAATTGAACTGTGGTGATATTATTACCATCAGAAGATCTTGCAACATCAACATGATTATTATAGTACATTGCTCCTTTTTCCTGCATTGCAGGAGACAAGAATAATTTATCAAGATTTGCACTTCTGCAAAGCATTTGATGAAAACAAGAGTGGAAGTTTCTAAAGCAAAGCGGATTTCATTAGGCTGTTTAATAAGAGTATATATAACCAAATTATTTCCCAATTGACTTTGCAATCCTCATTTGTGATTCATAATTCTTAGTGAATAATTGCAGTTATCATCTGCTTAATGAGACAATGATTTCCTCTCCCCCCATCTTTATTTTCTTTTTGGTAAAACCTCGTATTCAATGCTGTTTATGTCACAGAAAGGTGGTCCATTAGAAGCTGATTCCCTGCCAAATACCCAGAAAGCCAGGCCTGGGGACAGAAGAAAATTTCCAAATGTGAAGAAGGACAATGCACACAAACAAATCTGTAAATCATCATCCTTCTTCAGATATATACACAAACAACTTTTTTTTATGAGTGAAGTAGGTATAAGTGGTTTTGAATGTATGCATGCAGTGAATTGAATGTTTGAGCTCCCCCCCGACCAGATTATGTTTAAACCCTAATCCCAATATGATGGTATTTGGGGGTAGGGCCTTTAGGAGGTAATTAGGTCATGAGGGTGCAGCCCTCACGAATGGGATTAGTGCTCTCCGAAGAAGAGGCCAGAAAGCTAGTAAGTCCTCTTTCTGCCGTGTGAGGATTGCAACCTGGAAGAAGTTATATATACAGTATGTCTGTCCATTTATTTAACTTTGATTTCTTTGATCAATCTTTTTTGTTTTTGTTTTCACCATACAAGTACATATTTTGTTAGATCTACACCCAAGTACTTCTTTCTTTTGAGCGATTGTAATTGTTTAATTTTTCAGCGCTTATATGTTCATTTTCAGTACACAGAAATAAACAATTTTTGTATATTGATGCCACATCCTGTGACCTTATTAATTCGGGAGTTTTATTTTCCATATTACAGTAGACTGCTGCTTGGCCCACCTGACCTATGATTGGTTGGTCTGAGAGAATCCAGTATCTGATGGGCAGCTCTGGCCATGTGTCACTTGATGTCTCATGTTAGATCATTGATCTAACAATGTCTGTGGGGCACTCATAGCATGCCTCACGCTTTTCCCACAGTGTGTAGTTCTCTGCTGCAGGTGGACCTGTTCCCAAACCATAGACATCTATGTTGTGATTCTTCTTTTTGGACTTTCCATAAACTCCAATGGTATCTTTGCCCTTAACACATCAAGGTCTGGGTAATAATACAGCCCACATGGCAGGATTGCCTGTATCATAACCTGGGCCAGTGTGTGTGGAGTCATTTATTACTTTTTTTCAGCCTCATTCTCACTGGAAAGTTAACATGTCATCTAGTAAATGAATGAGGAAGTTGTTTCCAAGTGTGGAATATGCTACCTCAAAACCTAAGGAAGCCTATCCTTTTTTTTTTTTTTTTTTTTTTAACTATAAGGAGTTATAAAATACAACTTGTCTCTTACTGTGAAGGGGAGGTCCTCACATCTTCTAGATCACTAGATTCCTAAAACCTCCACTGATGTCAGCCTCTAGAGCATGCATGTTTGACCACAGCCTCCAATTTACCACTTCTTGCTCCTCTCGTCTTACTGGAGTCCTGTTCCCAACATGGTGGAGCAGTGTACTGTTCAGCAGAATTTGCAGATGATCCAAGTATCTTTGACAATATCATGACAAAGGTTGGGAGTGTTAACATAATCCTGTTAACATCATAAATGCATGATGCCCACATAAGGTAAGCTGCTTCTGATTCTCCTTCCTGATAGGAATGGGAAGTAGGCATTCACCAGGTCAGTGGCCACATTCCACATCCAGGAGGCTGTGATCAGTCTGCCGTTGGAGTTAATACTTGGTTAATTCTGTAGTAACTTTTTATCCCATAGTATGATCCATATCGTATTTTAGGAGCCAGAATGGTGAATTAAATGAAGATTTGACAGGAAGTATCACCCTTCATTCTTTATGTCTTTAAAGGTGACACTGTATGTGTCATTTCACTTAGAATGCATTATTGTTTTTTATTTATTATTTTCATGGGGAGGGAATTTCAAATTTATTTAATCTAGCCCAATACAATAGCTCTTATTCTAGGTCTAGGAACTGACATTAGGATTCTGACAACTACAAGTATGTCCATTCTAAATATACATTAAGAGACCAAGAAAATATTCACCAAGTTAGCCTGTGGACCCAGTGGATCCACTGTGAACCAGACCTAGGTCAGAACTTCATTCATTACCTGCATCCCGTATGCTCCCTACTCTAACAGGGGATCATGAGTATCAATGTCAATGCAGACCATGTGTCTAACAATCTGTGTTTCTAATACTCATAATCCCAATTGCCTGCTTTTTACTGATCTTTCCCCAGCATTAAGTGGTTGCTCCATGCATCTGCTCTGAGCTGTATTCACCTGAAGACTTGGAAGTCAGGCCTCTGCATGTCTTCGGAGTGCTCTCTCTCTCTCCTCTCTAGTACTCTTCCTTATAAATTTCACTGTATAGGCCTCCTTGAAAACCTGCATCCATACTGAACTCCAAGACACCAGTAATCACCCAGGTTCCCCTTCCCAGCACCTCAGCCTAGAAACACCCTCCAGGTATAAGCTGAGGGGCAATTGTAGCTCTCACCTCATCTGTTGTTCCTCTCCCGGAGGTCTCTGTCCTGCATTGCCTATTTTCCGATGCTTAAAAAAAAAAATCTGTTTTATATATGTTTTCTAGTTGTTTTTTGTTTGTTTGTTTGTTTGTTTGTTTTTAATTTGGCTAAGGCAATTGGGTAAGTTCATTTCCACTTTATCTTGGCCAGAAACAAAGATTACATTTTATTGTTTTAGGTACCTTAAATGTTTCTTTAAGTAGTTATTTTATAGCTGTCTAGTTATTTTATAGCTCTTGTTTTATTATGAATAAGAACTCCTTTTTTTCCCCATTAGGCTCCTTGATTTGTTATTACTGGTATATAAGAAGACTATTAATTTTCATGTGTTACCCTTGTATTTGGATAACTTACCAAATTCAAGTCTTTCATTATTCAAAGAACTTTCCAATGATTCTCTTAGATTTTCTAGAGTGATAGTTCATATCACTTGTAGAAAACAAATATTCTTAATTTCCAAAAATCTTATCTCACATTTCCTTTTGTTTGTATTTTAACGACAATACTGTTATTTTATTAATAAAAATAGTTTGAAGCAATTAAAATATTGTATTTAATTTAAATTCAATGATTCTCATATTTCACCATTAAATATGAGGTTTGCTGTAGATTTAAGGAAGAAACTCTGTATTAAGTTAATGGAGTTTTTCTATTCCTAGTTTACTAAGAATGGGTGAATTTCATCAAAATGCTTTAAAATTATTTGGATTGTCTTATGTTCCTTCTTTTTAAATCATTAACACTGTGAATTATATTAATAGGTTTCCTAATAGTGAGCTATATGTACCTCCTGGTAAAAATCCTTATTGATCATAATATGCCATTCATCTTTTGAAATATAGTTGCATTCAATTTTATATTAGTTACCTAGACTGTGCATATTTATAAATTATTTTGGTTTCCAATCATATTTCTCAAACTGAGATCCAAGGACCCAAGTATTCTGTAGATTTATTTCCATGGTAAAATACTTGCATGTTGTGTCCTATTTTGATGATACTCTAAATTTATACACATCTAAGCATAATCTTGAAAATATGGGTCACCACCCTACAACTGAGAACTTATATGCATCCAGTGTCCTACTTTGTCTTTGTGCTTAAGATGGATTTCTCACCAAGGATAAGTCAAAAACAAAAATAACAAGATTTGGGGGTTTAGTTCAGTGGTAGGGCATTTGACTGCAAAAAATCACAAGGTACACAGACAACAAGGGGTAGAAAAAAAGTGAGAGAATTGGGTCATTCTTAAAGAACATATTAGTATGGGCAGATGAAGCCCAGAAGAATTTAACTGTGCCTGTTAATAATTTATTAAAGTTACTTGTGTGTGCACTGTGGGGATTAGAAGTCCTTGGTACTTTATACACATTTCTGGATCTCACTCTAGATTAAATGAATTGGAATCTATAAAGTTGGGGTATGGACATCAATATATATATATTTTTAATCTTTACAAATAATTCTGATATGCAACCAGAAATGAAAAGAACATGTAAATTTTACCTAATAGATATTGATTTGTAAAAGTAAATGAAATTATAAATAAGTAATGAAGTTTTTGTCTACTCCTATTTCAGCAATAAAAGGTAAAATAGCTAATGCCTGCTTTAATAGTTTCACAATGCTAATTTATTTTCAAGTGAACTAGACATATCTACAGATATACTATATGGCACCTGATTAAAATTAAAATTCATGTTTGAAGAGTGCAAGATTGCTCATTAGCAGTTTTTGGAAAATTATGAGTTCTGATGATTTGTAACTAGTAAATCAAACCCTGAAATTAGTAATTCTTTAAAAGATATATTTATGTGAACAGGCATACTCATTATCAGTTTTATTCAACTTAAAAACGGAAAAAATAGACATTTCTTCTTTCAAATACTATCCCACTTAATATAATGGTTGACATTGAGTGGCTAAGAATATATTACTTTATACTCTTTTTTAAAGTATGCATTTAATTTGTATGCATTTGTTTTGGAGTTTTAGGTAAAACAGCTGTAAGTAATATGGACTTTTACTTTTTGTTTGTACATATATAAGCAACATATAAAATATGTAAATCAAAATGGGGTTCTGTAAGATTTTTTTTTTCTTGAAAGAAATTCATATGTTACTAAAATCTGCGAAACTTTCTGCCATGCATCCTACGTGTGCATGCGTGTGTGTGTGTGTGTGTGTGTGTGAATGCATAGACGCTATCTTTGTTTAATTTTGTTTCCAGGCATATTTTGTTTTTGATTGAGATACTTTTGTATTTTACCTAGTTCTTATAATTCAAATAATATAACAATTAGGTCATCATTGGAGGTGTGTTGCAGGGCTCTGGTAACACAAACTGGGTCTAGCTCCTTCTGGGGGAGTGTGCTCAATCTATGACCATCTTTATTTATCTTTACACTTACCCATTTAGATTTCCAACTTCTATTGTGAATAGATCCTCTAGATTTCCTAGCTTAGCCTTATAAAATATCATTCAGTATTTATAATTGTTCAAGTAGCTTATGTATCAGCAGTCATGTCGTTTTTATATTCCTAATGTTATCCCTTTCCCTTTTTCTCAACCATTGTCTTGGAGGGTTGATCAAATCTACTGGCTTTATTTTGAAATATATAACCCACGTCAGTAATTTCTTTGTTTTTTTTTTTTTAGATTTTTTATTTATTTATTTGACAGAGAGAGAGAGAGAGACAGAGCACAAGCAGGGGGAGCTGCAGGCAGAGGGAGAGGGAGAAGTAGGCTCCCCTGTAAGGAGCAGGGAGCTCGACTAGGGGCTCAATCCCAGGATGCTGGGATCATGACCTGAGCCAAAGGCAGATGCTTAACTGACTGAGCCACCCAGGGGCCCCACTAATTTTATTTTATTTATTTACTTGAGAGAGAGAAAGAGCAGGAGCCAGAGGGGCAGAGGGAGAGGCAGAGAATCTCAAGCTGACTCTGCACTGAGTGGGGAGCCCCATGTGGGGTCTGATCCCAGGACCCTGAGATTATGACCTGAGCCGAAATCAGGAGTCAGGTGCTTAATTGACTGTGCCACCCAGGGGCACCCCCCCATGTCTCTGATATCTACTTCAATTTTGAAAATCTTTTTGTCTTTTAACAAATATTTTGTGTGTATTTTCTCTTCTATGCATCTTATCAACTAACATTAAGTAGTATTTATTTTCTCTTAGTCTAAATATCTGTATTTAAAGAGAGAAAGGATGGAGGGGACAGAAACAGATGGACACATAACATTATTACTGATCAGGAAAGGGTGGTTCAGGGATTTGAAGGGAGAGCCCATAGGAACATAAAGCAATATAGAAATGAAAGTGTTCGAAAAAAATAATGCACTCATTTATTAATTTATTAATTCAAGAGAGTTTGCTTAAATATACACTAAACCCTTTCATGGAGGGTTATATCAAAATGCTTTTAGACCAAAATCTATGATAATAAGAAATTTACACAGTAAGAACTGTTGATATTTATTTGTCAAAATGCATCACAAGAGTAGAATGATAGAGTTTTGGAAGACAGAAATAGGAAGTCAGTTTGAAAAAAAAACTCACTGTGATTTTCATAATTATAAAAACATTTTCATTATATATATATTTATACATATTTAAAGGAAATACCAGGGTGCAATATAATTTGAATACCAAAATATCCATCTGTGTTTTTCTTCAACAAATTAATTATTGTAAAGTGATTTACAAATCCTATGTGCCACATGAATACTAAATGATTAAACTCAAACATGGAAGCAGGAATATTGGTATTTAATGGAATTATAACAGAATATTTATATACGGTTGGAGAAGAAAAAATTTAAAATGCGAAATGATAATTAGTGGAAATTTTTTAAATATGCCTTTGATCTGAACACAATAGAAAGTTTGGGTGTTATCTATCTATCTATCTAACTATCTATCTATCTATCTATATTTAAATCTTTTTTGTTTGTTGGTTTCGAATATCCTGGGAACTTAGGTAACACTTTTTGCCTCAAATGGTCCCACAAGAGGAACTTAAAAATACATATATATGGTTATTACTGACTAGGCAAAAACTGAGCCAGCTGATAATTATCTTCACAATTACTTCCACCTGCAAGTAATTCTATAACTGCTAAACTAGCCTTGTTAATTGGACTCCTAATCACAGAGGAAGGGGAGATCAGGCTACCAGAAGGGTCATCTTTGTTTCTAATTGTTTCCCTACAGAGAGTAACCTGCAACATTTTGTAGAAGTCCCTAACTTTAGTTTGAACAGATTGATCAGATTGTGTCCCTCTATGTTAGGAAAGCCAGCTTCTAAAATCATACCTTGCATAAAACAGGCACTTGATGCGTAGTTAGTAACGGATCCGGTTATTGATGCAGGCAGTAGGAGAGGTCCATCAGTTGGGCAGCCACTGAAAGGGCAGTAGATTACACAATAGCAAAAGTTTTAACTCTCTACATGTATGCTACAGTTGAAGTTTGCTTAGAAAATCACTTGAGATTTGACTTTAGAATTGTTTTCCATAAGAGTAAGCCAAAGATTGTGAGATCCTGTTGCCAGTGAACCACTAAACCCTGTGTGCTTAAACTAAATGTTATTAAAAATCATAGTAGTTTAAAGCTTCACAGACCCTTCATATGAATGCTCTTCTTACAGATGAGGAAATCCTGACCCAGAACTGATGAATTGCCCAAGGTCACCTAGGTGCCAAACCTAGCTATGCTGTTGTTTCTGCTGCACCAAAAACACACTTTGGAGGGCGCCTGGGTGACTCACCAGTTAAGTCTCCAGCTCTTGATTTCAGCTCAGGTCATAATCTCAGGATCCTGAGATGGAACCTCACATCAAGCTCTGAGCTGGGCATGGAGCCTGCTTAAGATTCTCTCTTTCCCTCTCCCTCTTCCCCTCCCTCCCCCTTGCACAATCTCTTTCACTCCCTCTCTCTCAAATAAACAAATAAATCTTAAAAAAAAAAAATACCCATACACATTAGGTTGGAGTTTTCATGTAGAGGCAGAAGTGTAATGGCTTTATCCTATAACCTAAAGTGTTAATGTTTTTAACACAGTAAAAGCATTAGACACGCAAAACATAAAATGACCTTAAAACTGTCCATTGAACTCTTCCTCTCCTTATTTCCCTGATGAGGAAACTAAATACCAGTGAAGAGGAGTGGCTTCCCCAAGCATATACAATAACTTATGTACATAATGATGTTGTCATCACTGAAAGGTGAAATTATGATCCATTTACACTCTTAACTAAGTTAGAGTCATGTTAATACATTTTCACTAATTTCCCATTGGTCATCTATATTTAAAGGTTTTTATTTTTCTGTTAGGTAAAGATTTAATTATTCAGATCACTCTACCCTAAGAGACATGCAATAAAAGATAGATTGCTGACCTATATGTTGCAGAAATAACCAAACACATAAAAATTATTTATCACAAAGGGTCTGAAGCTCACCATTGCCAGTGATATAACCTTAAACAGCTGAATTTCTCATTTTTTATCAAAAGCATTAAACACTATTAATTTCAGACCCATGCCTTCCTTTCTAGATACCAGCTTGTTTTTCCTGAAACCTTCCAAGTAATAACAAAATTAACTCATTGTGCAAGTCTGTCCATTTTTGCCAGCTCTCCAGGAATCACTGTCTGACTCAGTCATCAATATCTGTATTTTTTTTCTATACAGTATCTTCCTTTGTGACCCTAAATGTGTTAATCCTGTTGATGATTCAGCATTTCTTAACAGCACGCCACTAAAATCTTCCAGATTTTTTCTATGTTGCTAATGCCCAATCAGCAAACTCAGGTGCTGGTGCAATACCAGAAAGCAGCAGTGGAAGGTCTTCAGACAATAACTAGTTGTTAGGAAGATAACAACCATGTATTCCTTCTTCAAATGATCCCTAAATGGTTTTTTGACCGAAGTGTCAGGGAATCTAGTCAGGCCATCAGGAATTATGACCAAGTCTGTACAAACCCAAGCAATGACAACCACCACTTTGTGACCTTCCATACTTACTGAATTGTAAGACCTCACACTGATTTCTGAGATGTTTGTATTTGAACTATGAACAGATGACCATTTCTGAATTGATGAAACACACTTCGTTACCTCAGACATCAAGCCATCCACCTTCTATTCCTTAGTGAGGAGAAAAACGGACGTAACAAAAACAAAACCCTCTCCTTTCACTTCTCCTGCCCATAGCCCTGGTTGTTACTCCATCTGGCACGTTTCCCCTGCCTTATCTTCTGAATTCAGGGATAAGCTCTTTGTGTTATACTCAAGTGGCCACACATTAGCCTTTTCATTTGAATCCAATTTTATGAACTACATCAAAGCTTTTACTCCAAATTTTCAGTCATCTCAGGGTCAGTGCAGTTTCTAAGGAAGCCACCTATAATGTTAACAGGGTAGTTTAAAATATGCTCATTTACAGTTCACCAGAGTCAAGGTTGTAAGCAATTCTAGTGAAATTGGCATGATTTTTTTGCACAGAAATCAGTGGCATTCCTATACACCAACAATGGCATGATTTTTTAACTTGTATGCTCACCAGGCAATATCCTCCCCTACACTCTCCTACCAAAAAAAAAAAAAAAAAAAAAAATGCAGAAAGCTTTTCCAAATCTGAATTTTACTCTTTGCTATAATCCAAATGCATTGTCATTTTGCCCTTAACATGGCCTTTCTAGAACTCTGACTCCTTTGGGTGAGCTGTTGACTGGCCCATAGCTGGGGTTGGACCAGGCTGAGGGATAAGAGGACAGGAGATACAGGCTGGCTTGTGCAATGCGCACACACCACATATATACGCATATGAGGCATGGGCATGCAGAAGATGCATGGCCTCTTTTAACCATATATATTCCAAAAAGTCTTTCTCCTCTCTGACTTTCTGGATCATGCATTTGAGAACTTTTCTGGCTTTCTGCAAATTCTGTTTTACTCTTTTCATTTACAAAACATGGGGGAAGGGAGTAGATAACACCAACCTGTGTAAATAGGAGGTACTTCCTAAGTATTTCTTCATTGAATAATTGAATGATGTACTGATCAACTATTACATCACTCCTCAATCAGTGGAAAATGATTATTGAATCTCCATCAGTTAGGATTTTTTTTTCCAGGAAACATGCCCCGAACACAACACTCAACTTATACACATTTAAGAATGAAAAATAAATGACCATGGGAGGAGGAGCATAAAACATGAAAAGGCACAGGCTTTGCGAGGATAAATTCCATTCATCCTCAGGGACATTTTTGTTCTTTGTCCCATTGAACTGCTTACATCTTTGGCAAACTGGCCACATTTTCTCTATGTCTGCTTACCACACCATTCTGAAGGTCTTTTCAACTTTTATTCCCAACTTGATTCCTCCATGAGGCTCCATCTTTCCAAAAGTACAGCACACCTCTCTGGCTACTGTTCTTCCACAACACCCCTACTTACACTCTAGAGATACCCGTGTATCTCTTACAGAGAGTTTAAGTTCCCTACTTTGACTCTCTACATTCTTATATAATATACATGTGTAGGTTCTTCTTTTTTTTTTTTAAGTAAACTCTACACCCAGTGTGGGGCTCAAACTCATGACCCCTGAGATCAAGAGTCACACGCTCTACCCACTGAGCCAACCAAGCACCCCTCCAATCCACTAGCAATAAGCAACTTGCTGTAGAAGAGAAAAGGATTAGAAGGTACCTTCCTACTGTCCAGTAATTTAAAATACAGTTGAAAAACTATAAAATACATCATGAAATAAAACAGAATAAGCAAATTTATGCCAGGTCATAATTCCTGAATTGGCACCACTGAGCTCTACATAGTACCAAGGAATATTTTATTAAAAAAGTAACACAATCAAATGCATTTGGGAAATACTTCAGGTTTTCAGATTCCCGGTGTACATTAGCGTATTAAGAGACCTGAGACACTGTCTTTTTTTTTTTTCTTTCTTTTTTATTATGTTATGTTAATCACCATACATTACAACATTAGTTTTTGATGTAGTGTTCCGTGATTCATTGTTTGCGCATAACACCCAGTGCTCCATGCAGAACGTGCCCTCCTTAATTCCCATCACCGGGCTAGCCCATCCCCCACCCCCCTCCCCTCTAGAACCCTCAGTTTGTTTCTCAGAGTCCATACTGAGACACTCTGTCTTATAATCTCCAATTTAAGTTGGTGGATGCCAGTGTTGCCGCACAGACCACCTGACTCTGGGGTCTTTTTCAATGTGTTATAGCTGATAATATTCCAGAAAGTGACTAGACATCCAAGAGAGCTTTTCAGAAATACTGTGTGGCATAAATTCCTTGTACTTTTTCCAGAGTTATAAAACCTAGCGTGCTTCTCTCCTAAAATACCCGGGCTGCCCCCTTATTTCAGTCCAATGCCTTCCCTTCTCTCGTTACAGGCTGCAATGTGCTGCTTGTCCCTGCATATCTGCATCTTAGCCATCTTGTTCTGTGACCCAAGAGGCTGATCTCAACTGAACTTCCAGCTGGGTTTGGCCAACGGGAGATAGCAGAAAAATATCAGAGGGTAAGTGGCCTGGAGGCTGGCCTCATTATTTCATGGGCACTCGCTCTGTCTCACTCTGTCTTGCTGCCTCTTGCCCCCTCTCACTCCCTCTCACCCCCTTCTCGGCCCCTCTTGCCCCCTCTCGCCCCCTCTCGCCCCCTCTTGCCCCCTCCCACTCATGTTGTCAATGGGTCCATTCTCCTACAAAAAGCCAAAACTCCTGCCAGTTGGCCTTCTCCTATAGCTGTCAGTTTCTCCAGGTTTTGTAACTGCCTCTTCCACTTCTTCCTCATGTCTGAACTGCTTCTTGCTATTGATAGCCATGGCATGTTGCACAAGCCTTTGCTGAATTTCGCTAGCCCTTCTTAGTGTCTTGCAAAAGTTCTCATTAAACTCTCTGTAATCATCCCCATGTGGATGGTTAGGACCATGCCTAAATCCTCTGGAACTGTGAACTCATCATCCCAGCAACTACACAAACTTTCTCTCCTTTCCTCATACTGGTCTCTGAGGTTGCAATGCCATTTTATCCATTTTCTAATTATAGACAACCTCCTAATCACTCAAGGCCCACTCTGATTGCTGCTTTATTCTTTCACTTTTTGCTGCTTTTGAAAATCAGAACTCCTTGTCCAACGTTACCCCTTATATTAGGCAGATTATCCCCATGCTCTGTCCCACTGGCCTGTATCCTCCATGGCATTTAGCACAATCTCTTTTACCCAGCAAGTTCTCTGTGTGGGTTTGTTGAACTAAATTGAAAGTGACACATTACATAAAGCTGATAGGAGGAAATAAAAGATTAGGTCTAACTCCTATTTAACAACTTTCTCCACTCCCAACTGTGTGTGTTTACCTTTTTAGTAAAGTGTTTGATGACAACAAAAGTAAAAAGCCAAACTGTCTGTCATGTAAGCATTTTAGGAAAAGCAAATGTATCGCTCCCCTCGATGACATTATTATAGCAAGATTATTGTATGTCAGCCAGAGATGGGGCTCAGAAACTAGCAGTGCCCCACTTTATCAAGAGACCATGCCTTAGAGAACTAGTCCTCTGTCATTCCATAGTAGTCCTATTCAGTCCAGGTGATGATGTCAGGTACACTCTGCTCCTCTCTTCTCCATCTAGGGTGTTGGTCATGACATAGGACGAGCCAACCAGATTACTCAATCACATGGTCACTGTGATGCTTCAGGAATGGTCATGTGACTCAAAGGGGACTGTGACAATCCTAGCTAAGACATTGCCAGACATACTGAGAGAAACACTTGCTTGTTCTAGCATTTGTAAACCGTAAGACTGATATTCTTTGTTTTAGGCATGATAGGATAAGGTTATGTTACAGTAACAAGATCCCCCAAATCACTAGAATAGCACATCACAAATTTTATTCCGCATTCATCTCTCACACAAAGCCTACTGTCGTTTCAAGCAATGCCCCACGTGGTGACTCATGCATCCAATCTGATTAAATATCCCATAGAAGAGCTGTGCCGTCTGGGTACACAGCCTCTTTTTTCAGTGTTGCAGGTAAGACAGTGCCGGGGATGTACGAGCACGAGCTTCTCACATCGCCAGCCTGGAAGTGACACGCCACCTCTTCTTGTTGCACACTGTCAAGGACTGATGACACAAACTGCCTCACTGTATGAAAAACGTAGATGAGTATTACCACCTCTGACTTTGTGTAGGCATCAAATATCCATGTGAAAACAGCCTAACAGGGAAGCTGAGCACCAGCTAGCGAAATCAAGACTCGTACATCACATTTTCTGATGAAATCAGTTAAAGCCAGGACCCAGCTATGCTGAAGCCTGGACATACACTGGCTCCCCCAGGCATCCAAAAAGGCAGAAGCTTATGTATTTGTGGGAACATGAGTGAGTACTATGCAAATTAAGCATAAGAAATAGACATGCACCCTCTGGCAGATGAGGCATAAAAAATGTAGAAAGAAAAAAATGACTGAGAAACTCAACTTTAAAAATTGTCATGGAATTCATGGTGCTTTTGTCTACACATGGTTTTCTGCTCTCTGGTATATGGGTGAATAAGCAAGGTAGGCAGAAAGAAAAGTAGACCTTTATAGTTAATTAGAAACTAGGAAAGCAAAGCCATACTTACCCTTTATTTAAACTTACTAATCTTCTAGAGAAACAACTTGCAGTGGCTTGTTGAGATAAACGATAAGCCATGAAAAGGAATTATTTCGACAGCTGCTCTCTAGCTTTGAAGCCACTTTATGGAGTGGTTGAGTCTATATAGGGTAAATTGTAAAAGGAGTTCCTAGTTTGTAAACTCTAATAATAACAACAGTTGGCCTCTACTGAGTGCCTGCTATGTTCGAGGAACTGTGCTAAATGCTTTACTTAAATTGTATCAGTTAACATTCAAAATAACCCAATAAGTTTGATATTATTATTGTATTACACAAATCAGAATATGGAGACATAAAGAGTTTATGTAATTTGCAGAAGACTGATGAGAAGTTATGACTTTGCTGATACGAATTAAGAATTTGTACATAACACTAAATTATACCGAAGTATATTTTAAAAGTCTGAATGTTTATTATGTATTAAAAATGCTATCTGGGGGCACCTGGGAAGCTCAGTCAGCTAAGTATCTGACTTCAGATCATGATCTTGGGGTCCTGGGATCAAGCTCTGAGTCAGGCTCAGTGCTCAGCAAGGAATCTGCTTCTCCCTCTCCCTCTGCCCCTCCCCCCACTCATGCGTGTTCTCTCTCTCTCAAAAAAAAAAGCTTTTAATAAAAAAATGTCATCTGATAGAAATAATGTTTGGATTTTTAAATGAAGAGTTCTAATATTTGAGATAAGAAAACAATGAATGGAGTAAATACCCAGTAGAGCAATTGCTGGATCGTATGGTAGCTCTATTTTCAACTTTTTGAGGAACCTCCATACTGTTTTCCAGAGTGGCTGCAACAGCTTGCATTCCCACCAACAGTGGAGGAGGGTTCCCCTTTCTCCATATCCCCGCCAACATTTGTCATTTCCTGACTTGTTAATTCTAGTCATTCTGACTGGTGTGAGGTGGTATCTCATTGAGGTTTTGACTTGGATTTCCCTGATGCTGAGCGATGTTGAGCACTTTTTCATATGTCTGTTGGCCATTTGGATGTCTTCTTTGGAAAAATGTCTGTTCATGTCTTCTGCCCATTTCTTGATTGGATTCTTTGTTCTTTGGGTGTTGAGTTTGATGAGTTCTTTATAGATTTTGGATACTAGCCCTTTATCTGATATGTCATTTGCAAATATCTTCTCCCATTCTGTCGGTTGTCTTTTGGTTTTGTTGACTG